>NW_024429182.1:94471971-94760681 GCF_017639785.1 Mesocricetus auratus | reverse complement strand
TTCAACAGTTCAGTTTCTCATTTTTTGGCCTTCCTTGAATGCTTATTGTCTTTGTTCTAGCACTGTTCTTACAGGTCTAATTCCTTGTTTATACTCCCAGAATCAATGGGTTTGCTTTCTCTCCCATGCTGAACCCAGTCACTAGTAGCTATTTCTTTAAAATAGATAGAAATCTTGTTGTGTTCTTAGTCAACCCCTTCTAACTAGATGAGTTAAGTCAGAATCAGGGCTAACCTAGGTCCACAGGAATATTCTCTCCCTTCCAATCACAAGAACTTAGTAAATATATTCATTTTAAAAATCACACAAACTATCAAAAACCCTAATAAATACAAGAATAAAGATTACTAGCCTTATAAAACAAATTTCAGGAAGAAAATGAATTTTAGGATGAGTCTGATCTAATAGCATTTATTTTTGTGAGTCTTTATTCTACACTTCTGAGTAATGTGAACATTGCATATTCCGTGCTGATCGATGGCTGCTAGCAGGTGAGACACCTTTCCATACAAATGATAAATTATATCTTAAATTTCAGATAAGAGTAATACCACATCAGTCATCCGTGCTTAATTCACATTTCTTTTTTTCCATTATGATATAAGAATGGAAAACCACACCAGATGTTATCCAGTTTTACTGAGTCTGAGTTTTTAACAGTCCCCCTTCAGATAAACAGGTATTCGTGGAATCTTCTAATTTAGTTACCATAGAGGTTTGTTAAACACTTCTTTCTCTTAAAAACTTTTGGAAGAGATATTGGAAATTTGTGTAAAAGGACACACAACCTTGTGATAAGAAGGAAAATTAACATTAAGTACCTTGTGGTTTGTTCCCATAATAAACTAATCCTTGTATTAAAGACTTTTGCCCAAAATATTGCATGAAAAGATTAGCTTACTAAAAGGAGGACCATGGGACTAAAATCATGGGACTTACAACTCTTAAAATCACTGGTATCCTTTCCATTGTAAGCCCTTTCTTTTTAGCAACATTTCTCCCTCCCTTGGCCCCACTTTGTTTGGAAGTCTGTGTGTTGGGTTGCATGGTCCTCCAATCAAGTCTCCTTACACACCTGTACTTTCCACTTCTCCTGTGTCCCAACTTTCATTTCATCTGGACTAGTGAGACTTTCTGCATTTGTTTACATTCCCCATATACAGTCTTACTCATTCTCAGATCAGTTTCAATTGACAGGGTTCATACAGAGGCCAATCTAAGTTATCACCAACCTATACTTTTAACTTCTTTCCTATTTGTGAATTTGGCAAGATGTTAGCTACACATCTCCATGAATATCCTTTGCATCCTAGCTTATTTACATTTTCAGTACTCTTTAAGTAATTTTAAAACACTTTTTAAGAATAAGGCAGGAAGTGGTAATATTCTCATGTCAATACATCACATTAGGGTTGAGACTTCTAATAGAAAAGGCTAGCTATTTGATGTAAAGTTAATATATTGCTTTGTAAAACACATACCGCAAAAGGTATTTGTTTCTTAGGAGAGAGAAAAAACAGAGAGAGAGCTGAGGAGAGAGAGAGGGAGAGAGGGTGGAGGGATACTACTTTGAGAAAAGTACGTTTCAGAGCATCCTAAGAGGCTGAATTTTATAAATGCTGTTTGGCCTCTTAATAAGAATTAATAGGGATTATACATGTGGATGACATACCTGGCCCCAGACCCATCTTAATGTGTCCTGCGTTTAATTCTAGATGTTTTATAGTTTCCCATCTTACTCTAATTCTTCAGTTAATTTGGAATTGGATTTTCATGCCTTGTGACAGTGGCACAATCTCATAACACTTTGGGGATTTTACTCCATAATCTCAATAAAACCCACATAGACCACTCTGAAATAAGAGGTCTCTTATTATATTTCAAAATCTTACTAAAATTATGCTATGGAGTAGTGTAAAGAACATTCGAAACTCACTTTTTGTTTCCAGAATATACTGTGGCCCTGGTAAGTATGGAGAGAAAAAGAAATTGAAGATATATTACCTATGATGCTAACTCTACTAACTGCAGACAAAGGAGAGCTATCACACAGCATGCAGGGGAGATTGGATACCCAACCCATTCTGTGATACTGAAGATAGACAAATTGAGAAAGAATAGGGCATCCATCTACAGGGTGTTATGCAAAGATGATTACCAGTGATAAGCCTTAAAACTGAACTTTCATATTATCTCTAGTTTTATATTTCTTTGAATACCAACTCCTAACTCAGGCCAGGGCATGGAATGGTACAAAAAGGTCCCAGAGAAAACACCATTTGAAAACTCATGGTGACTATTGTCTGGAGAGTTGAGGGACAAAGTCCCAAGTGACAAACAGAGCACTTCCATTCCCTCTTTAAGCATAACTCTATGTAATATTGGGCTGTTTAAGGTAAGAGGACTCTGGGATGATGAACAATGTGGCCAGGGAAACATGGATGGAAAACTTACCGGAATAGTGGTACCTTTAGTCAAGAAAAATTGTTAGATAGAGACCTGTCTAAGAGGTGCTAGGTAGGCAAAAGAAAAGAAAAGAGACATTCATGATAAAAAGTGGAGAAAACAAATCAGGTATGTAAAATGTAGACAAGATCTAATCAGTAATGAAGCCTCCACTTTAATTCTTCTCTGAGTGGTTAAGAGTACACATTAGGGAAAGTGACTTGCTGTTTTCTATCTCAGCACTATCATGAAATACATGACTTTGTTTATTTTACCTGGGTCAAAATCAAGCCATCACTACACTGTATAATGAATCCTTAGCAAGAAGGCTTCTATGAGACAAACAAATAACTTAGCACACCATTGCAATGAATGTAATGCCTTTTATTAGACAGAAGGCAAATGCCCAAAGGCCTTCATCATTTTTCTCACAGGTGACAGTTGTTCTCTAGGGAAAAAGTTATCATTGAGCACAGAAAAGGGGAGGAAAGGAGGCTTTAGTGGTACTTGTGAGCCAGGGCATTGGCCACACCAGCCACCACCTTCTGAAAGGCAGCCTGTGCACTGGGAGTGAAGTCCTTGCCCAAGTCGTGGGACAGCACAATGATGATCATATTGCCCAGGAGCTGTGGAAGACAGGACAGGTATCACATGATAGAAAGAAAAAACCAGACACTGAAGGATCCTTTCAAATGGTAGTTATGGATTTAATCTTAAAATATAAGCAGAATGGCAGATAGCTCCTACTGGCAAATTTTGATAAGAATTGTTCTGTCTCAACAGAATTTATGTGCAAATTATAGTCCCAAGGTCAGAATCCAACCCTTACTTCTTTAAATATTGAATTCTTACCATGAACCCTCCTATGAGACCCACAAATAACTTAGGACACCATTGAAATGAAAGTGAATGCCTTTTCTTACTCAGAAGACAGATGTCCAAAGGCCTTCATCAATTTCTCCACTGCTGGCAGTTGTTCTCTAGGGGACAAGTGACCCTATGCCCTAGCCAGAAAGCCAATTATCCCTTGTAATCCTTACAGCTGTGTAAAGAAGCAGGAAGTCTCACTTATCTTCCTTGTCCTCAAAGCAAACTCCTAATAAACACTAGAAAGGAAACAAAGTAAAAGAACTAAAAGAGCAGATAAGGAAGAAGAAATTGATTTTGAAACCACAACTGAAAATGAATGTTTGCTGGAGAAAGAGGACATCACAACATGGAAGAATAAAGTGAGAGGAAGCAATGACTGCCAGTGGAGGGTAAAATAATCAAACTCTTGTCAGCACTCCATGTGTTGACAAGCAGACACCTTCCTTCTAAACCTCTCCCTAGGATCTCTTCCCCTTCCTTCTGATGGAGAGATGATCACAAAAGCCACTGGCAGACCCATCAGACTCACCCTGAAGTTCTCAGGATCCACATGCAGCTTGTCACAGTGGAGCTCACTCAGGCTGGAAAAGGTGCCCTTCAGGTTGTCCAGGTGTTTCAGGCCATCAGCGAAGGAGTGAATCACCTTCTTGCCATGGGCCTTCACCTGGGCGTTACTCATGACAGCACTGGCAGAGGACAGGTCTCCAAAGTGTTCAAAGAACCTCTGGGTCCAAGGGTAGACAACCATCAACCTAAGAAGGTGAAAACAGCCAGAGGACACTGGAAATTAGTGCCTGTGGATAGCAGACCTCCATCTCCATGCACCCGACTTGTGAACTACCTTGTAACTTCAATACCAACCTGCCCAGGGCCTCAGCGCCAACTGCATCGGCGTTCACCTTTCCCCACAGGCCAGAGACAAGGGCCTTCTCAGCATCAGTCAGGTGCACCATGGTGTCTGTTTCTGGGCTTGTGACTCAACACAACTGTGTCAGAAGCAAATGTGAGGAGCACCTGGTCCTGCTCTGCTTTATATGCCCTGCCCTGACTCCTTCCCTCTCTGCCCTGTGTGAGCAGATTGGCCAATGCCAGGGTGTGGTGCTACTGGGTGAGGCTTAACAGATGACAGACATATCTACCCAGGGTACATATACCACAGGCTTAAGAGTGTGAACTCTGATCTTTTCTCTCAAGCTCATCTGCTCTTATCCCTGAAACAAATGCTGGCCCTAAACCATCTACTTTGGCTACTACATTTGTCAATTTTGGAGTCAATAACAAAGAAGTTATATTAAATATATAATTTACTACACAAATGAAAGAAGCAGACTATCCTTAAGAAAATGGCCTTTTTTTAGCATGTATATTTGAGAGGTAGTCCCTTGAGTGCAGGTTATGCAATATAAACAAGAAGATGAATTAATCATTCTTCCATTGTTTCTTTAAACTGTATTTTTTCTGTTTCAGTTAAATTTCCAGGTAAGAAAATAAACATGTGTTCATTTGTTTCAAGTTTTTCTTTTGTGTGTACACTTGATTCTTTAATTTGTTCACTCAGTTCAGTTCAGTCTTACACACTGGGTACTCCTCTAGAGATGGAAACTGAACTCTCAATCCAGAAGAACATAACATGAATACAATGAGAGTTAGAACTCAAATATTGAAGATAATATTTAAGTACACATTTATTTTTGTTGAAAATCTAAGTAGGAACAGCAACTTTTTCTGTTGGTAATAATCTATGGATGTCTGGAGGAGCAGAGGGAATTCCTGTCATTTATACATAGACAGGTAAACCTAGCATCAGGGAGGTTGAAAGAAATTCTCCCTGTGTTCAAATTTTCCATCTTTTCTTCCTTCTCTTCCTTCCTTCCCTTCAATCTTTTCTTCCTTCCTTCCTTCCTTCCTTCCTTCCTTCCTTCCTTCCTCCCAACCTTCCTTCCTTCCTTCCTCCTTTCTTGCTATGTTTCTCACTTTGATTTCTTCACTGATTCATTCATTCATTTTACTTCCCTCTGGCCAGTATGTATGCTACGTTTTAGAATCCTTTTCATTTTTGATAGTCCTTACCTAGTTCCATTTGCTTTATACATTTATTTGTTTGTATCTATTAACTATTTAATCTTCATTTCTATGTCTTTTCCTGTCTCCCTCTACTTCCCACTCTCCAAATTCTCACATAAAATATCCTTAACTTTTCACACTAAGAAGAACTTGAGAAGTGTATTTTTCCTTCTTGGTATTCAACTAGCTGCAGGAAATTAAATTAACTCTGGGAGCCAAACAAAAAGAAGACATGAATATAGGAGGAGATTCTGGGGAAAAAAGCTGTATCAGAGGTAAGAAAAAGGCACATGTGGGTGAAAATGACTAACAGACATCATACAAATGTGTGAAAGTATTCAACCAAGTCCTCAAAACTTTCCATGAAAAGAGGAAAAGGAACAAGCATTTCTGGTCAAAGGTTAGCTCTCCATTCTTTCTCTTTCTCTGTCTACTTCCCTCCATTCGTACCTTCCTCTATCCCTCCATCCCTCCATCTTTCACTCTCCCAGAACTGTCTGACTATCTGTCTCTGCACATTTCTTTGTTTCTGCCTACCTCTTACATATAAACCTCTTCATCAAAACATAATGGACAAGTAGTTTATAAAGTCATCAAGAACTAAAATGACTAGACAGTAAATTATCTACAACAGTTAAGATTGACTTTCTATCCCCAAACTTTTTTTGATTTTTTAAATTTATTTTTAAATTTAAATTTAGTTTAGAAACAAGGTTGCTTCACAAGTCAGTTCCAGGTCCCTCTCCGTTTCCCTCCCCTCCTTCCATATTCCCTCATTTCCCCAGGGAGGGTGAGACCCTCCTAACTACTCCCAAACTTTTACAGGAGCTCTGCAACAAAGAATGAGAATATAATAAAAAATCTGTTAGGTTTTTTCCAACCATTTAATTTAAATATTAAGACCATGCCTTCGGGAAACTAGGAAATGTTGATGCAGGATGCAAGTTTAGGAGAATTATTCTGAATTCCACAAAATGACGATTATTTTAGGACAAAATTCTTTTCATGGTTGTCTGCTTACAGAGTATAGAAAGATGAGATGATACAGGAAGGTATTGTGCTTTTTCTTATTTATTTGGAGGGAAAATACCTAGAGTGTCTCCCTCACCCTGTCAAAAATCTTGTTGTCTGTAAGTTTTCTTACTTTCTTATATATTGCCCAAACATCATGCATTTCTTCATGTCTGTTTTTTATTTTAAATTTATTCTTTAAATACATTATATCCTGACCACAGTTTGCCCTACTGCCACCTCCCCTAGGTCCCCTCCATCCTCCTCCCCTAGATCTACTCCTCTTCTGTTTCTTTAATTTTATTCAAAAATAACTCTTTTAAGATTTTAAAGCAGGCCTCATGTCACTCCAATGTGTCATAACTAATTACAGTGATATAGAGCTCAAACCCTCATATCAAGTTTGGGTGAAGAGATCCAGGAGAAGAAATGAGTCTCAAGTGCAGGAAAAAGAGTCATAAATACCTCCCATTCTTGTAAGTCCCACAAGCTCACCAGTCTATACCACCATAACATCTATGCAGAAGACCAGGTTAAGACACTTCATGGTCCCTGATAGTCACTTCAGTCTCTGTGAGCTCCTGTCAGTTGCTTAGTCATGTTCTGCTGGTGTTCTAGACCCCTCTGTATCCTTCCTCACTCCCCCTTTTGCAGGGTCCTCCTGGCTCCAATGGTGTTTGGTGGTGAGTCTCTATAGCTGCTCCTATTAGTTGCTGGACAACGCCTCTCTGATGACAATTGGGGCACTCACTAATCTGTGCGTGGAGCATAATATCATTAAGAAACACTTCATTGACTTTTTTCCAGTGATATTTGGTTATATCTGTGATCTCTTGACTGTATTGTCTCTGGTTTCTGCTTGATATCTGATTTTTATTATAGATTTTATTATTCTCCGGAATGTAAGACTAAGCTTCTTGAAATGACTCTGGAGTATCTCTGCTTCTGTCTTACAATCTTATGACTCTTTGAGACTCTCTCCAAATGTAAAGTGATGTCTGTGCCTGCTATGTACAATTCTGTTTTCAGGAAATGTGGTTGAGCACAAAAGTCCATTTTCACTTAGACTTGGCACAGCAAAGTGTATATACAAATCCATATGTGTGTATATAACAATTAATGAAAAGAGAGATCAAAATTTCAATATGAGTTGGGAGGTGTATTTGAGATGATTTTTTGCAGAAAGTGAAGGAAGAAACTTTATGATTAAATTTTAATCTCAGAGTCAAGCAAATGAATTAATATTATAAAATAATCATAATATAGTCAGTCTCTTTTGGCAGTACACAGAGTCATGATGAATGCACTCTTACACACTTAACATTATTTTGTCTGTTTATCAGGAAAATAGAAATTAACCAACAGGAGCACAATGTAGGTATCAATAAATCTATATAAATTAGGATGTTCTAAAAGTCCAGGAAACTTCATACATGGTAAGAATGACACTGAAGTGAGAAATTCTACTCACTATGAAGGCAGTGACTTAGTTTCCTGTGTGCTTACTCATTGTGTATTGTAGCATGTAGGGCAGAGCTGCCATGTGATTGGTTGTCTTCATTGAGTATTATAGAATCTACAGCAGAGATGCCATTAGGTTGGCGGTCTTCATTGGATATTTTAGCATTTAATCCAGAGTTGCCATGTGATTGTTGGTCCTCGCTGGGTAATGTAGCATATATGCCATAGCTGCCCTATGGTCGTCTTCATGTGTATTGTAGCATTTTCACCAGAACTGTCATGTGGTTGGTGATCTTCATTGGGTAATGTAGTATATACACCAGAACTGTCCTGTGGTAGACTTCATTGGATATTGTAGCATTTATACCAGAGCTGCCATGTGGTACTCTTCAGTGGGTATTGTGGCGTTTCCATGAAAACCATGTAGTTGGTAGTTTTCATTGGGTATTATAGCATTTATACCAGAGCTGACATGTGGTATGTGGTCTTATCACTCTGTTTGTCCTCTAGCCACAAAAGTTTGAAAACAATGTTTACTTTACTGACTATTTTACTGAATTTTTCTGTTTTGTATTTATTTGTTTTGTTTATTGATTTGCTTTTTGTTTGGTTATTGTTTGTACATCCTGACCTCAGTTCCTCCTCCCTCCTGTCGTCCAAGACCTCCTCTCTCCCATTCACTCCTCCTCCTTTCTCCTCAGAAAAAGCAAGGCCTCCTCTGGACATCTGCCTGCCATGGAATACCAAGTTTCAGAGATACTAGGCACCTCCTTCCCTATTAAGTCTGGATGAGGTAACTCTGTAGGAGGAAATGATCCTAAAAGCAGGCAACAGAGTTTTAGAAATAGTCCTTGTTCTCACTGTTAGGAGTCCCACAAGAGGACCAAGTTCTTTTCTTACCACCAATAGGATAATTTAGCACAAGTCACTGTATAAAGTCAAAATGCAATATAAACACCTGTTTTTAATCAGAGACTGTATAAGGCATGGCATGTGCTTTAGCTAAAAAGAAATTTGAAGAATTGTTAAAGTAGGAATAAATGAAAATTTTCCAAGGAAGTTTTGAAAACTTTTTAATTTTTTTTACAAATTTAGAAACAATCTTATTTGCCAGTCAAACTCAGTTCCCTTGCCCTCCCATCCTCCCATGACCCACACTTACCCCTGCATCCCAGCCCAATATAATCCCCAGGGAGAATGAGGCCTTCCAAGAGGGATCATCCAAGTCTGTCAAGTCATTTGGGGAAAGGCCTAGGATCTCCTCCATGTATCTGGGCTGAGATACCATCCCTACATGGGGAATGGGCTCCTAAAGATCACTTGTGACTTAGGGATAAATACTGGTTCCACTGTCAGAGGTCCACTAGACTTCCCAGCCCTCAAAACTGACACTCACATTCTGAGGGCTTTGCTTATTCAATTCTGGTTCCCTAGCTTTACAAATGGGATCCATGTGCTTGGTCAGATCTTTATGTTGCTTACTCCAGCACAGTCTTGACCCCATTGGTTATCCCTCTTCTCTCAATAAAACTGGATTCCAGGATTAAGGTTCAGTGCTTAAATGTGGGTCTCTACTTGTACTCCAGTAGCTATTGGATGAAATCTCAAGGATGACATTCAAGGGAGTAATCAATGTCAATATAGGGGAAGGGCATTTAAGGTAGCCTCTCACTATTGCTTCGAGTCTTAGTTGGAGTCATCCTTGTGGATCTGTGGACATTTCCCTAGTACCAGATCTCTCTGTAAACCTATAATGGCTCAGCAATTAAAGGGTAAGGCTCACAACAAAAATATAAGAGTTTTGAAAACTTAATTGAATCTGAGATTGAAGTAACTCAAAAATGGAACTTCAACTTTTAATTTTCCCATAAATGGAGTGGAGTACAAAGCCGGCAAATCCAGAATATTTATTAGTTTCTCTATTGGGAACTTCGCTGGAGAGGGAAAGCTTTAGCACACAAGAGAACTTGGCTTATTTCAGGGAGACTTTATAGGGAATACTGTAAACTAATGTTTACAGGTGTGGGATTAGGATGCCACTGCCTTCCTTGGGTAGTCACTATGCTTTAGATTAATTATACCATTGTTAAAGTAATTTTTTAATCATTTTTTATTTTAATTTTAAATAGCTTGTTTTACATGTCAATCCCAGTTCCCTCTCCCTCCCCTCCTCCCGCACTCCCCTTCCCCCCACCCTCCCACCCTATTGCCAAATCCTTCCACATAGGGGATATCTAGAGTCTGTCATTTTACTCTGGGTAGGGTCTAGGCACTCCCCTAAGAGTCCAGGCTGAGAGAGCATCCCTCTTTGTGCTATAGGCACACGAAGACTGTTTGTATACCAGGGATAGACACTGATCCACAGCTCAGGGCCCCATAGGTTGCCCAGGCCTTCTCGCTGACACTCACATTTGAGGGGTCCAGATCAGTCCCATGCTGGCCTCCCCATTGACGGTCTGGGGTCCAAGAGCTCTCCCCTGTTCAGATCAGCTGTCTCTGCTGGTTTTGCCAGCCCATTCTTTGCCAATTTGCTCATCATTCCTCTCTCTCTGTCACTGGGTTCCTTGGGTTCAGTTCAGTGATTAATTGTGTGTTTGCCTCTGCTTCCATCAGTCACAGGATGAAGGCTCCCGGATGGTTATAGACATCAAGTTCATTATCAGGAATGGGCATTCGAGGTGGTCTCTCCACTATTGCTTAGCTTGCCAATTGGTGTTATCCCTTTAGATCACTCGAGGTCGCTCTGGTGCCTGATCTGTATTCGATCCTATGATTCCCTCTTCCCCCTATTCTACCCCCACCCCCTCAACTTCCTGTTCCCCCATGACCAACTCTCTTCCTCTTCACCCCCTCTCTTCTTCCCAGGTCCCGCTCCCCCCCAACCCTCGCCGTGTTCCCCATCCATTCAGAGGATCTTGTCTCAATCCTCTTCTCTTGGGTACTATGCATATATGCATATCTTTTAGGTTCTTTCCTGTTTCCCAGACTCTCTATCAGTGGAAGTGCAGACTGGCACTATCCTGATCCATGTCTAAAATCCATATATGAGTGAGTACATACCATGTTTGTCTTTTTGCGACTGGGTTACCTCACTCAGGATGGTTTCTTCCAGTGCTATCCATTTACCTGCGAATTTCAAGATTCCATTGTTTTTTTCTGCAGAGTAATACTCCATTGTGTAAATGTACCACATTTTAAAAGAGTGAATCACAACTGCGATCAGCCTTGATGCCATATCTCACCTTTACAGTCTCCTATGGATCCTCTCTCAATTGCCAGGACCCAGTATCTTTGGAACATTTATGATAATTTCTGTGTCACATGAAGTTCTATAACTATGACCAAACACCCAGACAAAAGCAAATTAATGCACTTATCTCACAATTCAAGGTATGGCACACCATGGTGGGTAACTTGAGGCAGCTTGAGATTGAAGCAGCTGATCATATTGCTTGAATCAAGAGTCATGAATATATCCTGCTGTTTAGTTTCCCTTAAGGAAAATAAAGTAAGAGAGAAATGAACAATAAAAGACCTGCTAGAGGTATTAACATCATACTTTCAGGTTGTACAGCAGAGCTATAGTAACAGAGACATGGATCAATGGAATTGAATTAAAGACCCAGACACAAAACCACACACCTATGGACACATGATTTTTGAGAAAGAATCCAGAAATACACACTGGGAAAAGACAGGACCTTCAACAAATTGTGCTGGTCTAACTGGATGTCTGCAGGTAGAAGTATTCAAATAGATATCGATCACCCTGTACAAAATGTAATTTTAAATGTAACAAAGACCTCAACATAAAGCCAGATACAATTAACCTGATAAAATTGAATGTGGGGAGGAGACTTCAATGTATTGGCACAGGAGATAACTTCCTGAGCAGAACACCAATAATATAGACACTAAGGTTGACAATTAATAAATAGGAACCCATGAAACTAAAAAGCTTTAGTAAGGCATAACACAACATCAATCAGAAAAAGTGGCATAATACAGAATAGGAAAATATTTTACCAATCTTACATCCAAGAGAGGACTAAAATCCAAAGCATGTAAAGAATTCAAGAATCTAGATATCAAAAAAACCAAATAATCCATTTAAAGAATTAGGTAGAGATCTAAACAGAGAATCCTCAACTATTTCAAATATCAGAGAAACATTTAAAGAAATTTTCAACATCCTTAGCCACTAGTGAAATGCAATTCAAAACAACTTTGGGATTTTGTTGCTGGAGGTTCTTTCCCTCCAGCCTGGTCTCACAACTGTTCTCAGTTCCAAATAAGCATGCATATGCTATACTAATTATTAAACTGTTGGCTGATGACCAAAGCAACTTACTGCCTATCTCTGTCTTAATTATTAACCCATTTCTATTAAAATATCTATTTCTACATGGTCTTGGCTTACTGTATAATGTCTGAACCTATTATTCCTTTGGTGGGCTACATGTTGTCTGTTCTGGCAGGTGCCCTATGCCAATATTTCCAAGACCTCTTTTTATTCCTGCTTCCACCTATCATCTTGCCTCATTGGCAAACAGTGTTTTATTCATCAACCAATAAGAGAAACATATATACAGAAGGACATCCCCCAGCATCATTTCATCTTACACCTGTCAGAATGGCTAAGATCAGTAACACATTTGACAGCTCTTTCTGGCAAGAATGTGGAGGAAGTAGAACACTCTTCCATTGCTGGAACTTCTAAAACCGCTATGGAAATTAATATGGCATTTTCTCAGAAAATTTGGAATCTACTTGAAGATCTCACTACACCACTCTTGGTCATACGCCCAGAGGATGCTCCATGGTACCACAAGAACACTGGCTCAACCATGTTCATGGCAGCTTTATTCATAATACCCAGAAACAGAAAAAAATCTAGATATCCACAAACAAAAGAATGAAAAAGAAAATGGGGTACATTTCCACAATGGAGTGCTACTCTGCTCTTTAATAAAAATGGCATCATGAAATGTTCAGGAAAGTGAATGAAACAAAAAAATCAGTCTAAGGGATTTAACCAAGACCCAGAAAGACAAATATGTTATGTATTCTCTTATAAGTGGACATTGGCTGTTAAGTACATTATAACCAAGCTACAGTCCACGGACCCAGAGATGTTAGCCAAAGGGGCAGGATCTAGGAAGGAAGCATAGATCTCCCCTGGAATGGTAAAGAGAATTGATTTTATGGGTGGACTGCAGGCAGGTGGGGATGGGATCTTGAAGCATCAGGGGGTGTAGGGAAATGAGTTGGTGGCAGATAGCAAGGGGAAAAATGGCCAGAACTTTGGTCTTTTAGGGGATGATATAGAAACTTAATGCAGTGGAAACTTCCTGGAACTTATAGAATTGATCAGAATGAGGATTCTTGTTTAATAAGAGATACAGAGTCTCAACTGCCAATATCTGATAGCCAGGCAAGATTTCCAGTGGTGGGTCTGGTTTGCTTACATTTGACTTTTTGGCCAAGGCTTGCTGTGGAAATCTCCAAATCACTCAAGCTGATGCTACGACCAAGAGTTCCTCTCCATAAACTGACAGTGGAATCCCATTGCTGAGAACAGCATCCTTATAACTCATTGAATGCTGAAAAGTTGAGCTGGTGCCTACATGGAACGTTCACCTCTGTGTTTTAATGTCTTTGGTGAGGGAAGTTACTCTGTAAGCTACTGAAAGAGGAACTTGTGCAACATCCCAGGCTCAAAACACGTAATCCATCCTGCCTTCATAATATCCTAAGACAATTACAGCACAGAATGTTTGTAAGTAGCCAACCCATGTCTTATTTGAGTTAAGGTCCACTGTTTAAGAAGGACCCTATACCCAACACATCTTGGAAAACTTGGAACCAGAGATTAGGTCACCCAAAGACCTAGGATAAAACCAAACATGACTAGTATATTAAAAAATAAAATCATTCATAATGTGAATATATGTTTCTCTTTTGGTTGATGAATAAAGCTGTTTCAGCCTATGGAAAAGCAGGATGTAGCCAGGGAGGAACTATATGTGGGACTATCAGACTAGGGGAATTCTGGGAGGAGGAACACAGAGAATTAGTCTTAAATGAGACACCATGTAGCTGCCAAGACAGAAAGTGGCCTGGGCATCACTGGTAATACAAGACCATATCAAGATACACATATTAATAAAAATGGGTTAATAATTAGAAGAGAGCTAGTCAAAGAGTAGCCTGAAGCAAAAGCTAAACAGTTCACAGTTAATAAAGCCTCTCATTGTCATGAACAGTCTTACGTTAATAAAATACATTAAATGCCATAGTCTGTAAGTTTCTAAGTGTTTAAGACTGTCTAATACATTGGATTAGCCATGAAAACATACTTAACATGACGACAAGTTTGATTCTCATAGATGACTAACTGTTAATCTGTTTTTCTTATTATCCTTAATAGCTTTCAATGATTAGAAATTAAAGTATGTTTTTAAAGGAGTTTCATAGGTAAAATACCTTAAACAAGAAGAGAAATATATATACATTATAACAAAATAACCCAAATATTGTATCAATATGCAAAAAAAATCTTAAACAAGAATAGTAACATACTTAGTATGAAAGAAATAACCCTAAATTTGTATGAATATACAAAAATCTATACCAGTATAAAATATTTGAGACTAGTTGATGGGGGAACTCTTCTCTACATATGTTTCTCTTATTGGTTGATGAATACAACACTGTTGACCAATAGGGAAACAAGAAAGGTGGAACTAGACGACAAAGAAGATTCTAGGAGTATAGGCACAGGAATCACAATGTAGGACAGGAGAGGAGTAACATGTATCCAGATATTTCTCCAGTAAGATAAGACCACATAGAAATACATAGATTAGTAGTTACGGGTTACAAAGTCAGAGCTAGAAATAAGAAGCCCTAGATATTGGCCAAATTTTCATAATTAATATAGTTAGTGTCTCGTGTGTGATTTGGGGGCTGAAGAGTGGATGGGAACCAGGTGGCTGTCAGGAAAGAGTAAGGATAACAACTACTACTTGCTTTTTAGTTTGAAAGTAGATGCAATGATCTACCATTTTATGCTCTCATTTTTACACCCCCTTTTTCTTTTCAGAATGAGATGCCTGAATCTAATTTCCTTTGCATAGTATCTTCCCTGATCACGACCATTACCAACTTGTGACCAACTCCCCTAAGTGATGAGAAACATCTATTGAATGACCAATAACCATGTACCCCACTTATTGAGAATGCAGGTGTCATGATCTTAAAATTAGGGTAACAGTAACTTTAGTGGCGCCTGAAAACTGAGATAAAGATCAAGTTCTGGGAGAGTAGCTGTTGTCCAGTCTCAGTGTGAGGGAGAGTGCTAGTCTTATCTGAAGTCCTAACTTGAGTAGTGTACAAACCTGGACTATATCAGCCAGCAGACTTGAAGCTGTTCTGGGAAACTGCAACAGAGACACTCTGAGAGGCTAAGCCACATAAGCCACCCATTTTAATTCCTATCTATCTCAGCACCTGTCATGAAACACAGGCATTGACTTATTTTCCCTAGATCAGAATCAAACCCCTACTACTTTGTATCAAGAATCTTTAGCATGAACCCTGCTATGTGACACACGAATAACATAGCACACCATTGCAGTGAAAGTAATGCCTTTAATTAGTCAGAAGACAGATGCCCAAAGGCCTTCATCATTTTTCTCACAGGTGACAGTTGTTCTCTAGGGAACAAGTGACTTTTGAGCACAGAAAAAGGGCAGGAAAGGGAGCTTTAGTGGTACTTGTGAGCCAGGGCATTGGCCACACCAGCCACCACCTTATGAAAGGCAGACTGTGCACTGGGAGTGAAGTCCTTGCCCAGGTCGTGGGACAGCACAATGATGATCATATTGCCCAGGAGCTGTGGAAGACAGGACAGGCATCACATGATAGTAAAGAAAAATAGCAGACATTGCAAGATCCTTTCAAATGGCAGTTGTGGTTTTAATCTTAAAATATAAGCAGAATGACATCTGGCTCCGACTGGCAAAATTTTATTAAGAATTATTCTGTCTCAACTTTCAAGAACCCCCATGGAAGAACTCACACTCCTTGGGTAGCAGAAAGGTGATGGAATAGGGGGTCAGTAGGGCATAGGGGAGGAGGGGAGGAAAGGGAACTGGGATTGACTTATAAAAGAAGCTTGTTTCTAATTTAAATAATAAAAATTCTGTCTCAAGCAGAAATTATGTACGAAATATAGTCCCAAGGTCAGAATCCAACCCTTACTTCTTTAAATATTGAATTCTTACCATGAACCCTCCTATGAGACACACAAAAAAATAAGGACACCGATGAAATGAAAGTGAATGCCTTTTCTTAGTCAGAAGACAGATGTCCAAAGGCCTTCATCAATTTACCCACTGCTGGCAGTTGTTCTCTAAGGGACAAGTGACCCTATTGCCCTATCCAGGAAACCAATTATCCCTGGTACTCCTTACAGCTGTGTAAAGAAGCAGGGAGTCTCAATTATCTTCCTTGTCCTCAAAGCAAACTCCTAATAAACACTAGAAAGGAAACAAAGTAAAAGAACTAAAAGAGCAGATAAGGAAGAAGAAATTGATTTTGAAACTACAACTGAAAAATGAATGTTTGCTGGAGAAAGAGGAAATCGCAACATGGAAGAAAAAAGTGAGAGGAAGCAATGACTGCCAGTGGAGGGTAAAATAATCAAAGTCTTGTCAGCACTCCATGTGTTGACAAGCAGACACCATCCTTCTAAACCTCCCCCTAGGAGCTCTTCGCCTTCCTTCTGATGGAGAGGTGATCACAAAAGCCAGAGGAAGGAAACCACTGGCAGACCCATCAGACTCACCTTGAAGTTCTCAGGATCCACGTGCAGCTTGTCACAGTGGAGCTCACTCAGGCTGGAAAAGGCGCCCTTCAGGTTGTCCAGGTGTTTCAGGCCATCAGCGAAGGAGTGGATCACCTTCTTGCCATGGGCCTTCACCTGGGGGTTATTCATGACAGCACTGGCAGAGGACAGGTCTCCAAAGTGTTCAAAGAACCTCTGGGTCCAAGGGTAGACAACCAGCAACCTAAGAAGGTGAAAACAGCCAGAGGACACTGGAAATTAGTGCCTGTGGAAAGCAGACCTCCATCTCCATGCACCCTACTTGTGAAATACCTTGTAGCCTCAATACCAACCTGCCCAGGGCCTCAGCGCCAACTGCATCGGCGTTCACCTTTCCCCACAGGCCAGTGACAAGGGCCTTCTCAGCATCAGTCAGGTGCACCATGGTGTCTGTTTCTGGGCTTGTGACTCAACACAACTATGTCAGAAGCAAATGTGAGGAGCAACTGGTCCTGCTCTGCTTTATATGCCCTGCCCTGACTCCTTCCCTCTCTGCCCTGTGTGAGCAGATTGGCCAATGCCAGGGTGTGGTACCACTGGGTGAGGCTTTAATGATGACAGCCATATCTCTCCCTGACAGCTATGGTACTGGCGTAGGAGTCTGAACTCTGGGACCTCCCTCTGAATATTGTTTGTTGTTATCCCTGAAGTAAACCCTGGCCCTAAAACATCATTTTTTGGCAACTTTAAATAAACTTAACCACCAAATAGTTTGCTAAAATTACTTTCCCTATTTTTCAGTTATATAAGTGATAAGTCAAGGCACAAAATTTAGAAGTGAATTTCTTAATGTTCCTCAGTTTGAATTCATGGAAACTTCTCCTTTTCTCTTCATGTTGTTTCAGAGCATGCAACCCTTAGCCCAAATTCTGATGCCTCCATCATGCTTCTAAGTATGCTTTCCTTCAAGTTTCAATTTCTCCTGACTAGAAGACACATGTCATTTTATTTGCCAGTACATTTTCTTTCATTTTTATGTGAATGTTTGTGTGGTTTATTTGTGCGTATATATGTGTATTATCAAGTTTTATGAGCATGTGTGTGGGAGGAGTGTATGAGGATGCTAATAACTCACTTCAGAGAATCTCTCTCATTTGCTCTCTACTTTGTTTTCCAGTCAGGATCTGGTAAGTAAACACAGAGCCCACAAATATTGCTGGGTTTGTAGCATTCTTCCCCAGTGATCCCATGTCCTGTCTTCCAAGCCTTTAAATTGTAGGAAGGCAACACATACTACTCATGCTTGTGTGTGTTTCTCTGTGTGTACCTATTTGTGTGTATGTGAACTTACCTTTCTCTTTCATTTTTACACATAGCCAAATAAATAACGTTTGAAAAATAAGGTAAGTTTGAATTGAGCATATTCTGTGAAGTAGTGATTTGACTCAATTTTATTGATCCAGAGAAGCAGAGAAATCTCGATTCTGAAAAAAAATTATAAAACTATTTAGAGCCCAATGCTTTGGAACATTAGGAGAGGCAACTGTCTCGAAGTAGAGACTACACACGTTTACATAGGGTTACATTAGGATAAGTAACTGTTTTTGTCTGTGGCAATCTGGGAATGTACCTGGAGCCAAGTGGCTGGAATGTAGAAAGATTCTACTGTGGGACTGATTCATTTATTCATTCATTCAGTTTTTGTGCCTGTTAGCCATTAAGTGTACCGTATTTCAAATCACTTTGTTGACTGAAATTCTTTAATCCATACCCTAGATGAATTACTGTTATTGTTGTTTTTGTTTTGTCAGCTTGAAGCTAGCTAAAGTTATTTGTGAAGAGAAAACGTGGTTTAAAAAATGCTTCCATCAGATTGCCTATAGGCAAGCCTGTAGAGTATTTTCTTGATTAATATCTGGTGCTGTGGGGCACAGCCCAGGGAGGATGGTGCCACCCCTGAGCAGGTGGTTCTTGATGCTGTAAGAAAGGCTGAGCAAACTGGGAGGAATAAGTCAGTTACCAACATTCATCTGTGGCCTCTGCTTTAGTTCCTATTCCAGGCTCCTAAACTTGAGGTCTTATCCTGACTTCCATCCATGATAGAACAAGACTTGAGAGGAGTAAGATGAAATGAATTATTTCTTCCCCAATTTGCCTTTGGACATAGTATTGTATCAAGTGATAGAAACCCAAAGATACCCCACTCCCATTTTTTCCTGTGTGTTCAGCTTGTCTACTTTGTCAAATTTTACATGTACATATCTATAGCTCTTTCAGTACCTTCTTGCTTCCTGTTTCTATTTTCCCCCATGTAATACACTACTCACTTCATAGGCTAAGAAAAACTGCTGTAGTTGATTTTAAAGGCTGCAATGTAAGGAGGAGAAGCAATATTTCCAATGCAGTGTTGGGATCCCAACACAAGTTCCTGCTAGGTTTTCATTCTCTTTTTATTATCTAGACCTGATCTTTGTCTTCTGCCTAAACTGAGAGCAGGGAAATATTTTCTTGTTTACCGTGTTACTTTTCTAGACTGTCTAGAAACATCTTTTTTTCTTCCTGATCAAGAACTATTCAATAGTAATGTCTCATGCTTTCAGTTCTAATACTCATACACTATAATTCAGATATATTTTTCAAACTTTAAAAAATACTTCTTATTCTTTAGAATTGCATACATGTATAAAATGCATTTAAACATGTCCTCTCCCCATCCCTTCCCAAACACGCCAACCTGATTTCCTTCCTAACTTCACATCCTCTTTTATTGATGTACTGAGTTCAGGAAGTGCTGGTCATATAACCATGGATGTAAATCCAACCACTGGAAAATAGGCAGACTTCTAGGAGTCACAACCTCACAAAAACAAAGCAAAACAAAAATAAAAATACACCTTCCTTTCTCTCATTAAGTTACCAGGCAAAAAATAGATTCTGTGTCATTTTGTGCTCCAAGAAGATTGACCTAATTTTCATTGCTCCCTTCTTCAGGGAGTCCCTCTTTTATTGATGGATAGATTTTCCCCTCATTTTTTAACCTTTCCCAACACCTCAGTGGGTACAGTCAAACAAAACTCTCTAACTAACTTAGGTTATTCTTGGTCTCATAGAAAAGCCTGGGTTCTTCTACATCTTTCTGGAACTTAGGTAAAAATTATATATGTATCTATATTATTTTATTTAATACATAATTGGTACATTTTTCTTTCCTATTAGTAATTAAATTCATTCATTTATTCATATCCCAACATCAATTTTCCCTCTCTCTTCTGCTTCCATTCCCTCACCACACCCTCCTATCCCCAAACCACCCATCCTCTGTTTCTGTTCAGAAAGAGGCAAACCTCTCATGGATGTCAACAAAGCAAGGCATATCAAGTTGAGATAGGACTAAACTCCCCTTGTACTAAGACTGGGCAAATATGAGAAGTAGGTTCCTGGAAGTAAGCTAAAGCTTTAGGGACAAGCCCTGCTCTCAACACTAGGAGTCCCACAAGTAGCTCAAGCTACACAACTGCCACACATATGTAGAGGGCCTAGCCATGCAGGCTCTCTTGCTGTCTGTTCAGAGTCTGAGAGTTCCTATGAACTCAGATTAGTTGTTTTTGTGGGTTCCCTTGTGATGTTTTTGACCCCTCTGGCTCATACGATCCTTCTTCCTCTTCAACAGGAGTCCCTGAGCTTGGTCCAGTACTTGGCTGTGGATCTCTCCATCTGTCACTGGTTGAAGGCTGTCTGATGACATTTGGAATACAATTTTCATAGTCAGTTTTCACTAAAACCCTGAAGTAATTCTTTCCTTTCAGATTTGTACAATACACAAAAAACTGTCTACTTATCAGTCCTCTGAATCCTTTCCCATCCCTAGAGAAAAACAAACAAACAGCAATAAAGGGAATTAAGGTTAGTTAATTTTTATTAGGCAGAAGCAGTACCCTTAAAGGTGGGTGTATCTCCCTGAGTGTAGAAGATAATGCTCTTCTCATGATCTTGAGGAAACAGGCCACGAGGCTTCAGTGGTAATTGTGAGCCACAGCAGTAGCTACCTCAGCTATCACCATCTGAAAAGTATGCTTCCTACTGGGATGAATTCCTTGTCAAAGTAGAGAGATAGCACAATCACTACCATGCTACTCAAGAGTTCTTGCGAAGAATATACTGCCTCATATACATGGATACCAGAGAAATTGAGCTAGTCTTCTGAGCAATGGCACTAACACCAAGGATGCCTGAGTAATATCCCCTAAAACAAAAAGAAAGTAAATAAGTGTATGTATTTGTGTTTTCATACAGTAAGTTTATATTTACTATTGATTGATCAGTTTAATGATAGACTGTCTGCCACCCCATCTCTATATTCCCTTCAGGCCTTCCATCCCCAGATACTCATTTTTCTTTACTTATCTTTGTATTTATTACACCTAAGTTAATGAAATTCCAATTTTCCATTTTAAGAATGATGCATGGGCTCTAGAACCATATGTGTCTCTCTTCCCAAAGGAACCTCCCAAAGTCTCCTATGATGGTAGGAATAGAATGATATTTTTGACACAGTAGTTTCCTAAGTAGTGTAATTGATGCATATTTTTCCAAAGCTTTATCTTTCTTTTTTCTTTGGCAAAATCATCCAAACTACAAAACACTTACTTTACTTTCCTTTATTGAAATAAATGTCTACAAAAATAATTTTAAAATGCCTCTGTTATCTGCCGAAAATCCTTACAAGCTTGAGAATATGCACTATGGTGACACTATGGCAAGACATAAATGCACAAACCAAATGTCAATAACTGTTTCAGATTATGTATGACTGTGAAAAAAATAGGAAATACAATGAAGATTGATTTTACTCAAGGTAGATAATTCTGTCAGGGCTTTAGGGAACACAGAATATCTCATAACTTCATTCTCTAGAAAAAACGTATAATATATATCCAAGAGCCAAGAACCCTTTAAATAAAACCTCAGGTTAGGCATGGGTAACATCTCCTAGAGCAATTGATCTGGGGCATACAAGAATCCTGCAAAACAATATAGGCTACTGCCATTGACCTTGGTTATTTTCAAGAACTTGAAGGCAGCAGGCAATGATGGTGCACGTCTTTAATCCCAGTACTCAGGAGGTGGAGGTAGGCAGATCTCTGTGAGTTTGAGTCCAGCCTGGTCCACAGAGTAAGTTCCAGGATAGTCAGGTCTGTTATACAAAGAAACCCTGTCTTGAAAAAGAAAAAAAGGAGAGAGAGAGAGAGAGAGAGAGAGAGAGAGAGAGAGAGAGAGAGAGAGAGAGAGAGAGAGAATTGGGTTGGAATTCTTCCATGATGATGGACTCTCACACTATAGGAAAATATGATACAAATGTCTCACAAAGAGGAGCTATTTGTAGTCCTACCAAGTTGGAAATCCTATGAAGCACAGTAATGACTGGCCCAGAAAGATATCAGCAGTGTAGTTCTAGCTCCTTTATCTTGCTGGTAGCTAATAGTAGCTTAATAAGATGTAATGCCTGCTCAACAAGAAGTAATTCACATCTATTTCTGTAAACATGACCCATGGCAGAAGAGGTCAGAGACCCTAGAGGAGATTACATTACTGCAAATGTACTAAATTAATGCAATTTCTAACTGTGCTCTAAATACTTATCCTTATTCTCACAGATAAAACTAGCTCTCAACTCTCATCAAAAAAGAAACATCCTTTTGCAACATATGAACACTATTACTGAGATTCACAACTGCTCAAAATGTAAGGATTAAGAGACCTTGGAGTACCCAACCCCAACTGATGCATCAACAATGCAGTCCCTATATTTAAGTGTCAGGGAACACAGTGAAAGAAGTGAAAGAGTTGCAGAAATAGTTCAAGAGTCAGAAGACCAGGATGTTTACTGTGACATAGTGTCCTCTAGACATAGCAGGCAAAGTACGTCCACGAACTGTCAACAATATGGTTGCCTGAACAGGCCTGACATAATGAACGACAGCACCAGTTGATGTGCCAATGTGGCTAGGTGAAATTCTACCAAGTCCTATTCTAGATAAAGCTACAATTGGCTGATAGCTGTGGAGAAAGGAGGAGTCAGTTTCTGTTAGGGACATAATGACATACAGGTTGCCCAACTGCAAGTGGTGAGCCTTGGTCACATGAGCATCTCAGCAGCAATAAATGAACTCAGCAGGGTGTGTGTGTATGTGTGTGTGTGTGTGTGTGTGAATGTTTGTGGCTATATTTGTGTAATTACAATAATTAACGAAGTGGCCATCAAGTAAAAGCAAATCAAAACAATTCTGAGATACCATCTTGCTCCTGTCAAAATTGCTAAAATCAAAAACACCAATGACAGTCTATGCTGGAGACGATGTAGAGAAAGGGAAACACTCCTCCACTGCTGGTGGGAGTGCAAGCTCATACAGCCACTTTGGAAATTAGTATGGCAATTCCTCAGGAAAATAGGAATCAGTCTACCTCAAGATCAAGCAATTCTACTCTTTGGCATATACCCAAAAGATGCACATTCATACAGCAAGGACATCCGTGCAACTATGTTCATAAAAGTATTATTTTTAATAGCCAGAACTTGGAAGAAATCTAGATGCCCCTCAACTGAAGAATGGATAAAGAAAATGTGGTACATTTACACAATGGAGTACTACCAGTGGAAAAAACAATGGAATCTTGAAATTCTCAGGCAGATGGATGGCACTAGAAGAAGCCATCCAGAGTGAAGTAACCCAGTCCCAAAAAGACAAACATTGGATGGCACTAGAAGACGCCATCCAGAGTGAAGTAACCCAATCCCAAAAAGACAAACATGGTATGTACTCACTCACATATGGATTTTAGGCATAGAGGTAAGGATTACCAGCCTACAATCTATACCATCAGAGAAACAAGGAAACAAGGAGAACCCTTAGAGAGACATGCATGGTCCCCTGGAGATGGGGAAAGAGACAAGATCTCCTGAGATAATTGGGAGCATGGGGGAGGGGAGAAGGAGTTAGGAGAAAGAGAGGGAGGAAGAGGAGGGGAGAGGAGTATGTGAGGGAACAGGAAGATTGAGTCAGGAGAAGAATAGAGGAGATCAAGAAAAGGGATACCATAATAAAGGGAGCCATTATAGGTTTAAAGAGAAATCTGGCCCTACGGAAATGTCCAGAGATTTACAAGGATGACTCCAACTAATGATCTAAGCAATAGTCAAGAGGTTACCTTAAATGCCCTTCCCTGATAATGAGATTGATGACTACCTTATATGCCATCATGGAGCCTTCATCCAGTAGCTGATGCAAGCAGCTAAACACTGAGGCAAACTTCTGGAATCCAGTTGCAGAGAGGGAGGAGTGATGAGCAAAGAGGTCAAGACAAGGCTGGAGAAACCCACAGAAACAGCTAATCTGAACAAGGGGAAGTTCATGGACTCCAGCCTGATAGCTGGGAAACCAGCATAGGACCAATCCAGATCCCCTGATAGTGGGTGTCAGGAGGACTGGGTAGTCTATGGGGCCTCTGGTAGTGGATCAGTATTTATTCTTAGTATACAAATGGACTCTGGTAGCCCGTTCCACATAGAGGGATAGTCTCTCAACCTAGACACATGGTGGAGTGCCTAGGCTCTGCTCCAAATGATATAACAGACTTTGAAGATCGCCCATGGAAGGCCTCACCTTCCCTGGGGAGCAGAAAGGGGATGGGATAGGTGGGTCAGTGGGGATCAGGGGGGTAGGGGAGGGAGGGGGAACTAGGATTGACTGTAAAAGAAGCTTGCTTCTAATTTAAATAAAAAAGGAAATGGTAATGAATTTGGGAGAGGGCATGACAGAAATTAGGGAGAGGGGTTTGAATGATGTACTCAGGCATTGCTGTGTGGGCTTTTGCAAGGAGTTCTCAAAAAATTAAACAAAAAAATTAAGTGTAGTTTCACCTAAAGATGTATATTCAAAGTTATTTTAATTTGTTGCAATTAGCAACAATATAGACAAGCTCATATCCTTCTGCATTGCAAGAAGGAAAGAAAGAGAAGGGAGGGAGGGGGAGGAAAGGAAGGAAGTTTTCCAAACTTGTTTTAAAAAATCCCTTTGGATCAATGGGTGACAGAGCAGAAACCTGTGTAATGGGCCATTAGAATCAAAAGCCAGAGTGGGTCACATAGGAATCCTACCAGATAGTTTCTTTTATTCTCTCCATAGTCCTAGTACTCACATTTGCCTTCCTAGAGAGCCTTCTGCAACCTCTTTCACAGTCACCTTTGTCCATATGCTCATGAGAGCCACCTTCTCATCAGCTGTGATATGAATCATGATGACTGATCTAAGAGCCTGGAGATATTCTGGGATATTTAGAGGTAGATATGTTCAATGGTTGGAAGGCATGTCCTGCTATTCTTCACCCCAGAACATCTAACCCTGCTTTCCAGAGACACTATTTATTGTAGTTAGTATCATTGAATGGCCTCAGTGCTCAGAAATACCTTAAATCAGAAGTATGAAAAACAATGTTCTACTATTCTTGTGATGAAGACAGAGACAGATTTAAATATAATTAGCATGCCAAATTCTGACAAATGTATTGCATGTGAGAAGGTGAGCAGTGAAGTCATTTTTTCCAAGACACAGCACTATAGCTTCCAACCTGTATTGTCTCAAGTAGTTTCACCTCCATGAGGGTCTTAGTCACCCCATGACCTCCTCTTCTCTGAGTGTATTGACTCAGGCTTGGTACTTTCCACCATCCTCCATCTTGTATTTCCATTTGTTTACCATGGTGAATCTGACACCATGCCTTATTCATTCTACTTGTGTCTGTCATTTTTCTACTCATGATTAGCTACCCTCTCCTTTAATAGATTATATTCCATTCAGGTCACACAGCTCTCATACAAACATTTCAGATTATGAGTCTTTAAATATCCATATAGACTTTGTTGTTATGAAATTATCATTCCCAAATACTTCCACTAAAGTGTGACTTTCATCTTCAATATAACCTTAATTTAGAGCCTATAATGTTTTTACGCAATAAACAGCACAGGTGTTGTATATCCTTTCTCATTGAGAAAATGAAACCATTAAAATAGGAGTTCAAGATATAATTATACACAAGAAGAATCCCTCATCTCCTCTCCTACAATTATTCCTGAGTCTTAGATGTGGGAATTGTTTGATTGCCTGTGTTATTCTGTAGTCATTTCCTCTGCTGTTTCCTTGATGAGGGGTAAGATCCACACTTATCTCTCGGTATAAAGCCACCAAATTGTCAGCCCTGAAAGCATACACCCTAGTAACATTATACAGACTAATCAGGTGTTACTTATATATTTAGAAATGTGTATATTACAACAATCAGTGAAAAGGGATGCCATAAATTTAAGGGAGAGCAAAGTAGGGAGGGTTTGGATGGAAGAAAGGAAAGTTGGAAATTCTGTAATTTCAAAAAATAAAAGGTGGTTAGAGTAGCTACAGTTGTTTCATGAGTCTGCTTTTGGAAAATTCCCAGATATTGTTCCGTTATTCCTCTTATTTTGAAAACTCTCTTACAAGACAGGTAAGAAGTTAGTTGCTTTACTTTATCCCTACTAGCTAGCTTTCATAGAGCTCACATACAACCAGGGAGAAAAGTAAGCAACAGTCTTATCCAGCTGTTAACCCTGTGAACTACAATAATTGCTGACATGGTAAGATATGCCCACTTATGTATTAGTGGTGTGAATGTTATGGGAGTAACTAACCACTTTCTGATTAGATTTAAGGCCTGCTCTACAAGATAGATCTCATGCTTAGAACAGTTAACTGGGTCAAAAACATCATTGCCTATGGGAAACACTAATGCAATTACTCTCCTACCTGGGCAGGGAAACAAATTGTTTCCTAAGTACTAACCCCTATACCCATAGAACAGGATATCTTTCAACCCTCATCAGAGAAGCTCCTTCTTTTGCACAGATGCCAATAAATACAGAGACTTAAAACTGCTCAATGTGCAGAGAATTAGACTGTGTCAGCTCTTAATAGGACATCTATGTCACACTTCCTTATTCCAAGACTCAAGAATCATTTTGGAAGTAAGGGTGAAAATACTGTAAGAGCCAGAAGTAGTGGACATATACAGCAAAACAGTATTTGCCATGTATGATAGAGCTGTTGCATACATGAAGTCACAGCAGTTGTGACTACCTACCCAATGCCTGGGAAAGATCTAATCAAAGTCCTAGCATGAAAGTACTCATGAAACACACACCCCCAGCTGACAGTTATGGTGGCTGTTAGAACAAGAGTCCATTTGATTGAGGGATGAATTCCTGGAAAGGCTACCTACTCTCCAGTAGATGGTCCTACACAAGTGAACATATAGGCAGCATTAAGTGAGATGTGTGGGTTTAAAAGTAAGCCATATGAAGTTGGGAAGGAAAATGATCAGGTGCGTAAGGGAAGAGCTGGAGGGGAGGGATTGAAGGGTGGTTTTGATCAAAACATATTATGTGCATATATGGCATTCTCAAGTAATAAAGAGAAATTTTAAAGAGAATTTAGCTGCTGCTAAATGCAAACTCTAGTAAATTAATATAATAATCCTATCTTATAACCTAGGCATTTAAAAGATTTTTTACAATAAAAATTAAACATATTCCAAATTCTCTGGTTGTCACCCTATTCATTTTGCCACACAAATTCTTTCCTACTCAGTAATAACAAAGTAATTAAAAGGTGGATAAAGAAGTTAGTAAGGCACTTAATTCAAGGGAAGTTTGACCTTCAAATCAGTTTATCTCTTAATGTCTCCAATGGAAGGAAATCAATAGTGAAGATGAAAGCTTTTCAATCTCCTTCATCTCTAACAAAGCTCCTATCTGCTCACAGATGGGGATAACTATATGACCAAGTAAAGGAGAGCTTTTCCTATCAGCAGTAATTTTTTGTTTACAGTTGCAACAAATTCTAGATCTTTTATACAAGAGTGGATAAAGATGTATTTTGATGAGGGTACAGAGTGTAGATCTTGAGAGATCTCTTTCAAAACAGAATATTTATGAGCCAATAGTACTGCATATAAATATTTCAGCATAGCCAAATATCCTGTTAGTTTCAATTTGGGACATTGAAGAATATCTGGATGTCTAGTGTCTAAGCTTCCAAAGATCTTAACCAGTGAGCCTCCACTGCCTTCACACAGACACTTAGGATGTTACATGCCTAAAAAATAATTTCATCACCTTAATAATGATCTAAGAGTCATCTTCAATCATTGCTTTCCTCTTAGACTTTTGAGGTAATTTCTTTCAAGGGTTAATAAATTACTACATGTCTATAAATGTGCCATTAATTTCTCATTTGCCATTGCTTGTGCCTGAATCCTCATCTATAATTCCTTTTTTTTCTTTTTGAGGGGATGGGTAATGGGCAGGGATGGGTTGGTCCCAGGGGGACCTGAGCTCGCATTTTTTTAATTATTTATGTTTAAATTTAAATTTAAATTAGAAGGTTGCTTCACATGTCAACTTCAGGTCCCTCTCTTCCCGTGCCCTCCCACCAACCTCCCCAATATCCCCTCATTTCCCCAGGGAGGGTGAGGCCCTCAATTGGGGTGTCCATAGTCTGACATTTCATCCAGGGCAGGGCCTAGACCCTCCCCCAAGAGTTCAGGGTGAGAGTGCATCTCACATTATTGGATGGGAGCCCAAAGTCCATTTGTATACCCGGGATAAATACTGATCTACTGCCCAAGGCTCAATAGATTACCTAGGCCTCCTTACTGACACCCACATTCAGGGGGTCTTGATCAGCTTTTCCATGACCTTTCAGGCATTCATTCAACAACTATTCATTGAATGACTGTGTCATAATAGTTGTTAGTCCTAAAGGTTTATAATAAACAAGTGACAAAATAAAATCATCCTTAAGCTCATAAATTAGGAGGTTACAGATACAGAAAATGAAGATGTAAATCAATGAAATAGTTATATAATATTATTTGATAATAAGTAAATTAATAGGATGGATTCATAAAATAGGACATAGTTATATCATGATCATTCTCTCCAAGGATGAAGTAACTTTTCTGCATCCAAATGACCGTTCATGAGAAAGTAATGGAGAAAAAAACATTTTATAAATTAGAATAACAAAGTCAGTGTTCTGAAGCAGGAGACTTGTGTAAATTTATGAATTAGTTTTCAAAATGCTTCCTTTGGCTTTAAACAGGCAATAAATGGGTCAAGTTCTATAAGGGGTGGTGAATGTACCTTCTTTCCAGCTGAACAATTCTGAAGGAAATAAGGAGAAACCTCACAAAAGTATTTATTTAAGAAAAAAATAAATTCAAATCTAAGGAAGCAAGTTCTAGTCCTGTATTTTCACAGTTCTACTCTAGTGAAGGATGAGGTATAATGACAAACCATTTAACTTTTTTCTTTTTCCTAGTTTTTCAAAACATGTTTCTCTGTATAGCCCTAGCTGTCCTAGAACTCACTCTGTAGACCTGGCTGATTTCAAACTCACAGAGATCCAAGTGCTGGGATTAAAGATATGTGCCACCACCACCCAGTCTCATTTAGTCTGTTCCCATTCCTTAACTTTTATAAAAAGAGCATGGCCCCTGGAAAATAAGAAGTATTTGTTCTGGACGTAAGTTCCAGGGAATTCTCTTGATCTTTCCAATAGTGGGATTTTTGAAGTCCAGTTTATTGCTTTGATTTACTGTGGGCTTCCAGAGGTCGGAAAGCAAGAGAGGTTCTGGAAACTATAGTACCTTTTCTTCACCATCTGGTAGCAGAGGACACTTGAAAGGAAGAATTTCCTTTCAAGATCACACAGTCCTTCATGTCTTTCACCCTCTTACCATCCCCACAAACTCCTACCTCCTTTACCATCTGATTTTTGTGATCTTACTCTGTTCAGGAATGTGAGCTTCATGAAAGGGCCCTGGGGCGGCACTACATCTGGCAGATAAGTGCAGGGATATTGAAAATCTTTTTCATATATAATGCGTTCTTAGTGTTTGTTATGTGCTGTGTGTACTGAGAAGGAAATACTAGACACAAAACAGCCTTGGCACTCAGGCTTGGGATGGTGTAAAGTGGTCAGCATATCCAGCAGTACAGGCAAACTTACTATGACACTGTGTGCGTGCGTACGTGCATGTGCGTGTGTGTGAGTGTGTGTGTGTGTATGTGCCAGGTTCTGATTGACAAGTAAATCTAAAAAGAGCCAGTAAGAACAGACCAATTAAAGGAATACTTGTTAGTCAAAAATTCCTGAAACTCTTCCTAATTTCACACATGACAAAAAAAGCATTCAGAGGAAACATTTTTTAATTTTATTTTGCATTCCAACTACAGTTCTCCCTCTTCCCACTCCCCCACTGCCATGCCCCCTTCATCTTCCTCCATCCCACCCTCAGTCCACTCTTCCTCATGGGCAAGGGCTACCATGAGGAGTCAAAATAGTCCAGCACAATAGGATGGGGCAGGGCCTGGCCCCTCTCTCGTGTATTAAGACTGAGCATGGCATCTCACCATAGGGAATGGGCTCCAACAAACTAGTTCATGTACTGGAATTATATTGTGGGCCTACTGCCACTGAGCATGGCACCCCACCCTAAGGTATGGATTTCAACAAGCCAGCTCATGTACCAGATTTGTATTGTAGTCCTACTAGAAGAAGCCCCTATGATAGTTCAAGATTCACAGTTGTCTCCCAAATACAGAGGTCCTAGTTCAGTCCCCTGGAGTCTCTGAAGTTGTAGGTCTAGAGTTCATGAGTTTCCATAAGCTTAATTTAGCTGTCTCTGTAGATTTCTCCATCACGACTTTGACCTCCCTTGCTCATATATTCCCCCCTCCCTCTCTTTGACTGGATTCCTGGAGTTTGGCCTAGTTCTTGGTTGTAAATCTCTGCATCTGGTTCCATCAATTTCTGGATGAGGGCTCTATGATGATAGTTGGAGTATTCATCATTCTGGTTATAAGGGTAGGTCAAGGCCAGTCCAGGCATCCTCTCTACTATTGCTAGGAGTCTTAGTTGTGGTACTCCTTATGGATTTTTGGGAGTTACCTTAGCACCAGGTTTCTCCCTAAGCCAATATTGCCTCTCTCTATTAAGATATCTCATCACGAAGTGGCGATAGGGTGGGAGGCTGGGGGGGTATGGTGGGGTGTTGCGGGAGAAGGGGAGAGAGAGGGAACTGGGATTGACTTGTGAAGCAAGCTATTTAAAATTAAAATAATAAAATAAAAAAGATTTTACTACGAAAAAGATATCTCTTCATTACTCTTCCACCCAACCTCAGCCATCTCATTCCCTCCTGTTTTCATCACTCCTCCCAACTCCCTTACCACCCCCATTCCCAGTTTGCCCCATAAATCTTATCTAATTTCCCTTCCCTGGGTTTTCCATGTTTCCCTCTTAGGGTCCTCCTTATTACCTAGCTTCTCTGGAGCTGTGGATTGTAGTCTGGTTATCCTTTGCTTTACATCTAACACCCTTTTATGAGTGAATACAATAACCCAATTGAAAAATAGGGTACACAGCTAAACAGAGAATTCTCATCAAAAGAATCTCAGATGGTCAAAAGACATTTAAGGAAGTGCTCAGCATCCTTAATCATCAGGGAAATGCAAATCAAAACTGTAATGAGATACCATCTTATACCTGTCAAAATGGCTAAGATCAAAAACACTGAGGACAGCATATGTTGGAGAGGATGCGGAGTCAGGGGAACATTCCTCCATTGCTGGTAGGAATGCAAACTTGTACAGTCATTTTGAATATCAATACAGTGGCTTCTAATAAAATTGGGAATGCATCTACCTCAAGACCCAGCAATTTCACTCTTGGGCATATACCCAAAGGATGTACATTCATACAACAAGAACATATGCTCAATTATGTTCATAGCAGCACTGTTTGTAATAGCCAGAACCTGGAAGCAACCTAGATGCCCCTTAACCGAAGAATGGATGGAGAAAATGTGATATATTTACACAATGGAATATTACTCAGTGGGAAAAAACAATGAAATGTTGAAATTCACAGTCAAATGGATGGAACTGGAAGAAAACACTCTGAGGTAACCCAGCACAGAAAGACAAGCATGGTAGGTACTCACTCACGTATGGATATTAGACATAGAGCAAAGGACTACCGGCCTACAATCTCCACCACCAGAGAAACTAGGAAACAAGGAGAACCCCAAGAGAAGAAGTGATGGTCCCCTGAGGAAGAGGAGGGGGACAAGAACCTCTGAGCAAATTTTGAGGGGAAAGGAGTTGGGAATAGGAAGGGGAGAGGGGCAGAAGAAGAGGGGAGTCTCTGTGTGAGGCTGTGTTGGAGTAAGTGCAAGCACAGCTGACCTGCTCTGCTCATTGTGCCCAGCCCAGGACCCTGTTCTCCATGACTTATGGACAAGTTACCCTGAGAAACGACATTATTTGACTTGTGAGTGAAAGATGTATCCACCCTCTCCTGTTTATGTCAGCTGGCTGTAAGTTTTGCTGTCCTAAATTCTGTGCTTTGACTCAGAAACATTCATCCCCTGCTTATCTCCCAGGCCTGCCTCATTTACTGGTTGTTTCTACACATTTCATCCAACCATATGCTTCAGTTTCATGTAGTAAAATGTGTCTTGACTTTTCAGTTCCCCTGTCTCTAGGAATTTGTGTCTTCTGTAGTATTTTTAAATTTTTATTGAAAAATATATTATCAATTCTTTGGTAATGTCATAAAATATATTGTAACCATACTAATCCTCAATCCTTCCCATTACCTGCTTCCAGATCTACCCCTACCTCCAATTAGTCCCATAACTTCTGTTCTCTTTTTTAAAGTATCATAATTCATGGACTCAAGTGGCTAAATGCACATGTACCTTGTCTTAATTTTTCCTTATTTTCTTTCCCTTTTGACAAAATTCTGACATTTTCAAAACATTTTATTTTCTTCTATTGATATGAATGCCCATAAACAATGGAATAAATGAATATTAATCTGGTAACTACAGAAATAGGTTTGGGACAATGGGCTGCCATGAAATTTTGATGAAATACATAAATGCACACACCATGTAGTTACCTCATAGCTGTTTAAAATTTTAATATAACAAAGGCTACAGAGAAAGCATAAATCATATAGATTTTTATTGGAATAGGCTCATTGTAACAGTGCTTTGGAAAAATTATTGGCACAGAAAGTCACAGATTATTTTTCTCAAGGAAAATTATAGAGTGAACCTATGAGAGTAGATGCAGAGACCCATAGCCAAACATTAGGCAGAGGTTGGGGAACATCATGGAAGAGGGTGAAGAAGGATTATAGAGCCAGAGAAGCTGAGGACACCAGGAGAACATAGAATCAACTACGCATGGCTCATAGGAGATCACAGAGACTGAAGGGACGATCCCAGAGCCTGCAGGGGTCGGAGCTAGGTCCTCTGCATATATATGATTGTTGTTTAGTTTGGTATTTTGTGGGACTCCTAATAGTGGGAGTGGGAGTGTATCTGACTTTTTGCCTGCTATTGGGACCACTTTTCTCCTACTGCATTACATCAGTCAGACTTGATACGAGAGTTTGTGCCTAGTCTTTTTGCAACTTGTTATGCTGTGTTTGGTTAATATCCCTGGAGGGAGCCTGCTCTTTTCTGAAGGGAAATGGAAAAGGAGTGAGTTCTAAGTGAGAGGGGAGGTACGGGAGGTGCCAGGAGGAGTGGCAGGAGGAAAAACTGCAGATGGGTTAAAAATTTATTTTAAAAGGGATTTAAAGGGATTTTATTCTTTTATTTCAATTCGAAATAATACTGTCAAATTCATAGCTGGATACATTACCGGAAGGTAGAAAACATAGAAAGACATGGAGGGAGGAGAAAGGGAAGGGGAAAGAGAAGCAAAGGAGGTAAGAAAAAGGAGGAAGGAAAGGAATTGATGGAAGAAAGCAAAAAAGGAGATGAAGGAAAAGGAATGGAAGGAACAGGGACTGTCTCTGCTGTAAAGAGAAGCTTTTCCTTGCTAGCTGCTTTGGTTTATCACCTGCTGGTCGCCTGGGCTCTGCAGCGTTGTAGTCCCCAAATAACACACAAAACGCTGTATTAATTATGAAGCTGTTGGCCTTGCTTGTTTCTTACTGGCTAGCTCTGACTTAAGTAATTAACCCATAATTGTTAATCTAAGTATGTCTCTTACCGGAGAAGTTTCCAGGCTTCCTACCCCATGGTGTTACATCTCGACTCTCTGTTTCTCCTTCCCAGAGTCCTCCTGGACTCCTAGTCCCACCTATCTAGATTCCTATTGGCCAGCAGTGCTTTATTGACACAGGACTTCCCCAACACTCTGCCTCTTTCGCTGGCTTTTGGGACCCCATCCTTCATCTTGGGTTGTCTTTTCCAGCCTTAATACAAGGCAAAGTGCTTAGTCTTACTACAAGTTGATATATCATGTTTTGTTGATATCCATGGAAGGTCTGCCCTTTTCTGAATAGAAACAGAGGAGGAGCTGATGAGGGGTGGAGCAGAGGAGAGTTGGGGGTAAGGACTGGGAGGAGAGAAAGGAGTGAAAGCTGGTTGGGCTGTAAGATAGGTAGGTAGGTAGGTAGGAAGGTAGGTAGGAAGATAGGTAGATAGATAGGAAGGTAGGTAGGTAGGTAGGAAGGAAGAAGGACTGGAGGGATGGAGAGAGGGATGGGAAAGAAAGGGAAGTAAAAAATACCAGAATATCCTTCAGCAGCAGTTAGAGAGTGTGCCTTCTTAAAAATCATCCAGTCTTCACTTATATAAAACCTTCCTTGTTCTCAAATGATGCAGGGATTTACTACTCCTCTCCTAAGTGCAACCTTACTTCATGGCCTGTTACATCCCATTGAATGATCCAGAATACTAAATACCCTTAGCCATTATTCTTCATTGTGCCCGTGAAGTAACCTTCACACACAACTAAAGAAAATGTAGCTACAATAATTCCTGTGACTCTTTCAGGAAAGTTCTCACATATCACTCAATCCCCATTTACTTTAATTTACCAGTCTCACAAGGCATAAGCTAGCTCTTTCAAAATGTACAATTCACTAAAAATAATACATTTAGCTTGTATTTTGGGTACATAAGGTTTTCTCTTAATCTTTAGCATGTTTTGCAACTAGAGAGAAGGCTCAGTGGTTAAATAAATAGGCAAAAAAAGATGCTATGAACAGCAAGTAACCAATTATCTGACAGGTTTTCACTTCACACAGACACACTTAGCATGATAACAGGAGCCAGCACTTCCCATCTCAAAGAACTTTGGGCGATATTTAAGAGAGGAACTGTTGTGAACTCTTACTTTAACTATATAACTGTGTGTTGCTTCTGTTTACCTATGTAAAGTTGTTTTATATTTGTTTATGTTGTGGAATATTATTTTAACTATGGAAAGGTGTATTGCATGTGTTTCACCTTGCCTGGTCTAATCAGCTGAATGGCCACTAGCTAGGAGTAGGGAGATAGGTAGGCCTGGCAGGCAGAGAGAATTTAGGCTCAAAAAAAGAGAGAAGAGAATGAGGGAGAAAGAGAGAGAGATGTCCTGGGGATAGGCAGCTATTAGCCAGATAGACCTGGAGGAAGCAGGAAAAGTAGGATGTACAGAATGAAAGAAAGGTAAAAACCTCAAGGCAAAATGCAGATAAAGAGAATCCGGTTAAACTTAAAAGATCTAGTGGGACAAGCATAAGCTAAAACTTCCCATTCATAACAGATGAAGAAAAAGAGCATTTGTTGCTCTTCCAAAGAACCAGACTTTAATTTCCAGAACCCACATGGCAGCTTACAACTGGCTGGACCTCCATTACCAGGGGATGTGATCTTCTCTTGGTCTGCACACATGTAGTACACACACAAACATGCAGACAAAACACTCATACACATAAAGCAAAACTTAAGAAAACTTTTAGCATGTCTCACTAGTCTTCTTTCCCCCTAACCACTTGCTACCCTAGTTTTTACCTTGTACAATGAATATTTTGTATCCTACTACTATATACTGAGTCCACTCTTTCTTCTCTTCTTGGGGAATTCTTCATCATCATTCCATACTCCTTGAGCCTTACGACTTTCCCACAATATGTTCTTCCCTCCCCACTCATAAGCTCACCAACATCTTCCTTCAACATAAAAGTAAAAAGCAAAACAAAACGCAATATTAGATTATTAAGAATCAAGTTTATTTAACAAAATCTGTGCTCTCAAAGCCTAGTCCAGTCCTCATGTGCTCAAAAAGAATATAAGAGACACACAGGATTGCTGGTCTACAGGAATGAGAGCTTAATGGTACTTGTGGGACAGAGCATTGGCCACACCAGCCACCAGCTTCTGCCATGCAGCTTGCACCTCAGGAGTGAATTCCTTGGCAAAATGGGTAGAAAGGACAATCACCAACACGTTACCTAGGAGCTGTAAAAAAATGACATGTAACAGTGATAGGTAGAAGTTCAAAATGATTGCATATAAAAATTACATTCCTTGAAGAGTCCACTGTTTATCACTTCAGCTGTGACAAACTGGAGAGCTGAATTATGTGATTTTGCTTGTATCCACTCACAACTCAACCAGCTGTATCTGTACATTTCCACATTCTGTATTCCTTGTTTCCTGACCCACTCACCAAAGAACTAGTCTAAATGAACACAAGATTCTAGTGCAACAAGATGCTTAGTAGAGTCAAGGGTCTGATCAATGAGAAAGAAGCCTCCAATTACATCAATGCTCAGGTGGAATGTAAAATACTTAGAAAATTTGTCAAATGATAAGAAAGATCAGTCTTTTGGCATTTTGTTGGGTCTTCCCTAAAGCACTGATTATTAGGCACCAAATAATAAGGCATTTCCCCTTTGCAATGACAAGATATCCTATTCAAATTATGTTTCTTCATCATAGATTTACTCATCTAAAACAACACACTCCTTTTTTAAAACAATCCAATATATGAACACTTTGTCTTCGGATGCTGGGGATCCAACCCAAAGCCTCAGGCAAGCTATGAGTGCAATCTACTCTACATACTTGTCTTCCACATGTTACATACAGCAAGATATTAATTTAGACTTCTATTACATATTTACTGACACTAGTTTTGGACCTATGTACTCTAGAATCTCTGAAGACATTAACTTTCAGGGTCTCAACTCCCAGGAATGTTGCTAGTAAAATTAATGAGCACATGAGCATGTTCCACACTGACCTTGAAGTTCTCAGGATCCACATGAAGCTTGTCACAGTGCAGCTCACTCAGATGAGCAAAAGTCTCCTTGAGGTTGTCCATGTTCTGAACGGCCAAGCCTAGGGATGTCAGCACTTTCTTGCCATGGGCTCTGATTCTAGGGTTACCCATGATGGCTTGGGCAGAAGAGAGGTTTCCGAATTTTTCAAAGAATCTCTGAGTCCATGGGTAGACAATCAGGAGCCTAAGACACAGGGCATTAGCAGTTAAAAAGTCAGAAAATGTCATAAACCCCTAAAGGAAGCCTGGATATTTCTGCCAAGTACAATTTACTCTCCATTCCTCCCCTGCCTTGGTCTCAGATCCTACCTTCCCAGGGTTTCTCCTCCAGCTTTTTCCAAGTCCACTTTATCCCATATGCTTGTGATAGCTGCCTTCTCCTCAGCTGTGAAGTGAACCATGGTGTCAGGTCTAGAAGCTTGGAGAGACCACAGGGGTGTGGGAAGGAACAAGTGTGTTGAAGTGGCTGAAGCCCTGCCCTTTTATTCTTCACCCTGGGCCTTGCCCCCTTGCCCACCTCCCCAGACTCTGAGGCTATTGGTCAAGAGAGGCTGGGCAAGACAGGGGTGGGGTCCAGTGGAGTGAGGTTTAGATAGCATTTCCACTAAGATAGCCTCAAGTAGGCCCCTTCCCTCCCTCATGGGGGGACACACTCTTGCCCAAGTTTTCATAGTTTCTACTCTTTCTTTCCTTCTTCCTTTCCTTTGGTCCCTCTTCTCCCAACAGGAGGTTTGCGAGGGTATCTTTCACACTCTTCTTTCCCTTTTGTCTCTAGCCATGCAGTGGCCAGTACATTAAAGCTGAAGCATAGGCAAACATGGGAAAGCCTCCGTGAGTATGAGACTCTTCTTAGGCATGGGAATCAGGACCTGGGTGGCAGAAATATGCCCCTTACTCAGAAGTCATGTATAACAATGGAGTGGTGTGCAAATCATTGGATGCATTTTCTATAGATTTATCCCATGATATTCCTAGTTCCCTCGGTTCAGCCTTCTCCGTGTCCATGGCAGGTTGAGTACTAAAAAGCAGAATGATTAATCTTGCTTCAACTGGGCTCTGTCTGAACTTTTTTGTGTGTTCACAAAATAACCCTCAAGTAGCAGGGATGTTTCCATCCAGTAACAGTTAACATGTACTGCCACAGCTAAGACAGAATTATACATTAGGAACTTCATTCCTAGTAGTGACTTTCTGCTGTCAGCTTTCACAGTTTTTTAGTTGCCTCAATGTAGTTGTAGATAGAGATTCTTAATGCTATGCAGGAACCAGCTCTGTTCTTTTAAAAAGAAGCTATACATACATAATACATACATACACACACACACACACACACACGCACGCACACATAGCTTCTATATCCATGGTCTGATCTTGAAGGAAGCTGGAAGTCCTGGGTCTAAGCTTCCAAACATTTTAACCAGTAAGTCTCAGTTTTACTTCAACAGACTCTGGAGGGATTTGTGATCCTACATGTCTGAAAAATAACCACCATCTAAAAGAAACCTAAATACTCTATTTTATTATAAATGTATACTACCAAAATATTACCCTTTTGTTGTTGAAACATCTCATCATCAGCTGAGCATACTGGCACATGTCTTTAAACCCAACACTTAGGAGACAGAGGCAGTCACATTTTTGTATGAGGCCAGCACAATCTGCATAGCAAGTTCTAGGCCATCCAGGCTACAGAGTGTGACCTTGTCTCTTATCCTGACCTGTATATGTGAATATGTGTGTGAATATACTAAGAGTTATTTCTCAGTTATTTTTTTCACATTGGAGTGGTAATGGGCTCATCTAGCTCTCAAACCATAGTAAATGTTTCTTCTCCCCACCACTGCATAATTACCATCTGTTGACCGTCTAGAGCCAAAACGTAAGTGATGGCAAAAAGAAGAAAAAGAAATTGATAGATGTGGTCAAGAAGAAGAAAATGAAATTGATAAAAGTGGGCATTGTCTTATCCATTGACAGGCCCAATGAAAACCAAATTTGAGTGCATTATATCAGGCTTTTTATTAGTGCTCTACTGAAAGGCCAGCAGGACCAGAAAGACCATCTGACTAATCTATTAATCAAGAGAGGTGTTGCTCTCTAATGTCTACCATTTAAAGATTCCAGACCTTGGCATGATAATGATTCAGGCCTTGAATGTCTTTGAGCAACAAATGCGATTGATCGTCATGAGTGTCTCAAGTAAATGCATACTCTGTTCATTATACCGACTAAAATTTGTGATTTCATTCTCCACTGTCCCTTTTTTTCTTTTTATATATTATGTAAATCTGGCACAGTGTCTGTCACATCCTACCTTTGATCATCATCACTGGTTGCCTTGTTTCATCACTTTATCTTAAACTTTTATGAGTGTGACATCCAGTTCTTAAGAATTTAAGTTAATTTTGGATTCATAAGGAGAATATTTTTCTCAATAGTCCCATTTCTTCAGGCAGTTTTCTTGATATGGTTTACTGGTTAATAATCAATGCATTTAGTGTTTTTAGTTTAGTGGTACTGGGAATTGAATCTCTGGCATTCCACATGTTAGGCCAGTGCTCCACACTGAGCAGCATCCTAGACTAGGATTTATAATTTATTCTGAGGCAGCAGCACACTAAGTTCTTAGGTTGTCCTTGAACTCTCTCTGTAGCTCAGGCAGTCCTTGAAACTGTGACACTTTGGTTATCCTTTCAAGTAGTGGGAAGATAAGCAGGGCTCACCAGGTTTCCTACCCATTATTGTTTCCTACCCAATAAAGTATTAAAATTGAGGTTTTAATTATCAAGGCCCTTATTGTCTAGTTTAGCCAATATTTTGCCTTTTCAATACCCTCTAGTTTTTTCAAATCATTAAGATCTAGTTCACTGGCCTTAGATTACAGAAATTTTTAGCCTTCATGTATACTTCCCATTTATAAAATCATCATCCCCATTTGACCTGAGAAAGTTCCATTTATATCATTTATCACCATCTCATTGCTCATTATAGTCTTACAGAAAATTACAGTGAATTGCATCTCTTAGCTTTGATTCTTCACTGAGACAATGGACTTCAAAACACAAGCCTGCTATAGTGATTTTATTGAAATATTTTCTTAAATGTTTCTCTCCAGCAATTTGTCAGGTTTTTTTGCAACCAATTTCAGAGGGCCCCTGTTGAAGTATCTGCTGGAAGATCTGCACTTAGAGCTGGAGAGATTATGACTCAGTGTTTAAGTGTATATACTGCTCTAAGAGGAACTGAGTTCAGTTCTCAGCACCCATGGCTTGCAGCTCACAACTACTTGTAACTCTAGTTCCAGTGAGACCAGAGTTTCTGACCTCCATACACTCCTGAACTCACATGCACAAACCCAAACACAGACAGACACAGAGACTTGTGATTAAAAATACAATAAATCATTTCTTAAAATTAAAAAATCTGAACACATTAAGTTTAAGCATTAGATTTGTCCAAGGCTTTATCTTAATTTAACAATACATATCACACTCTGCACTTTATCATTTGTCATGCTTTTCTTCATCCTCTACACGAAGTTTTAGCAACTGGCATACAATTCCTTCTTCTTTGCTTTCCTACGTGAGAATTCTTCTCAATTCTTCGCCCTCCCTGAAACCATAGGAAACTCCCATAACATCTACCTTCCTCTCCTGAGTCCCAATACAGTTTTCAAAGAAACTTGGGTGTCCTGTAGTGCCTCTCCACTACCATGCATCCATAAACCCTCTTTCTTTAGCACAAAATTAAGGAACATACCCAACGAAATATGACTCAGGTTACTGAAAAGAATAGACTTTATTAAACAGAAATTCTGGTTTCAAATTTGAGCACAGTGGTCTTGTGTAGGATGGGGATGAGGGGTACACAGCAGTGCTGGTCATCAGGAAAGAGGGCTTAGTGGTATTTGAGGGACAGAGCATTGGCCACCGCAGCCACCAGCTTCTGCCAGGCAGCCTGCACCTCGGCAGTGAATTCCTTGCCAAGATGAGAAGACAGAACAATCACCAGCATGTTGCCCAGGAGCTGTAAAAGGAAACACAAAAATGAGAAAAGGAGAGAATTTACATGACAAATAATATGTTTAAGTTATGTTCTTTGAGAACTCCAATTCCCAACTACCTATCCACTCTAATGAGGAGGTTGGTTCCGTGTCACTCTTCAAATGCCCTCCTTGCTCCCACTCAACCTTCTCTTGCCTGTTTCCTTCTGTTTCCTCAATCCTACAGTTTTATATGTCTCTTGCTTCTTTTCCTATTTGCCAATGGACTGACTTCATAAATACAGGGTTTCTGTGACATGTTCACTATAGAGTAAGTTTATAATAATGGAGAAAATAGACATTCCTTATATTGCTCATTAGGACTGCAATTTTTTAGAAAGTTCATCAAACCAATAAGAAAATTCTGTCTAGTTTCCTCCCATCTCTTACCTAAAGTGTTAATCGTTTAGAATTCACATAAACAATGTATTTCTCCTTCTCTAAAACAAAATGTCAATTGCAAAGGCTTTTCTACTTCCAGGTGTGGGCCAATATCTTTTTTTTCCTTTAAGTAGCAGGGGAATTTGTAACTAACTCCAAGTGCTGCTCCATTTTGTCTTTTTGGTAGACATCAACTCCCAGGCTTCATGTACCCTGAAAAATCATTCTAACAACTGAGTTGTATACTGAGAGACCGCATGTCTATTGAAAAACTTTTTTTCACATTTGCAAATTTATAGAGGTTTCTATCAATTCAGTAACACTGCATCTGTACGCACATATTATGAGATTTTGACAAGCATAACCAATATCATGCTTTTCTTTCTTTCTTTCTTAGCAATTGAATTTATTTATTTATTTTACATCCTGACCTCAGTTTCTCCTCCATCCTCTCCTTCCATTCCCTCCCTCCACTATCTTCTTATCCCCCCCATCTACTCCTTCTCTATTTCTGTTCAGAAAGGGATAGGTCCCCATGGATGTCAAAAATCATGGCCTCCTCCCCTTATATTAAGGCTGGGCAAGTCAACCCAATATGAAGAATAGGTTCCTGGAAGCAAGCCAGCTTATTAGTGACCAATTATACTCTTAACTTTCATTCTTTTTAAATTTAGCACATGAGCATGTTCCGCACTGACCTTGAAGTTCTCAGGATCCACATGAAGCTTGTCACAGTGAAGCTCACTCAAATGAGCAAAAGTCTCCTTGAGGTTGTCCATGTTCTGAACAGCCAAACCTAGGGATGTCAGCACTTTCTTGCCATGGGCTCTGATCCTAGGGTTACCCATGATGGCTTGGGCAGAAGAGAGGTTTCCGAATTTTTCAAAGAATCTCTGAGTCCATGGGTAGACAATCAGGAGCCTAAGACACAGGGCATTAGCAGTTAAAAAGTCAGAAAATGTCATAAACCCCTAAAGGAAGCCTGGATATTTCTGCCAAGCACAATTTACTCTCCATTACTCCCCTGCCTTGGTCTCAGATCCTACCTTCCCAGGGTTTCTCCTCCAGCTTTTTCCAAGTCCACTTTATCCCATATGCTTGTGATAGCTGCCTTCTCCTCAGCTGTGAAGTGAACCATGGTGTCAGGTCTAGAAGCTTGGAGAGACCACAGGGGTGTGGGAAGGAACAAGTGTGTTGAAGTGGCTGAAGCCCTGCCCTTTTATTCTTCACCCTGGGCCTTGCCCCCTTGCCCACCTCCCCAGACTCTGAGGCTATTGGTCAAGAGAGGCTGGGCAAGACAGGGGTGGGGTCCAGTGGAGTGAGGTTTAGATAGCATTTCCACTAAGATAGCCTCAAGTAGGCCCCTTCCCTCCCTCATGGGGGGACACACTCTTGCCCAAGTTTTCATAGTTTCTACTCTTTCTTTCCTTCTTCCTTTCCTTTGGTCCCTCTTCTCCCAACAGGAGGTTTGCGAGGGTATCTTTCACACTCTTCTTTCCCTTTTGTCTCTAGCCATGCAGTGGCCAGTACATTAAAGCTGAAGCATAGGCAAACATGGGAAAGCCTCCGTGAGTATGAGACTCTTCTTAGGCATGGGAATCAGGACCTGGGTGGCAGAAATATGCCCCTTACTCAAAAGTCATGTATAACAAGCCATTGGATGCTATTTCTATAAGTTTAGGCCATCATTTCCCTAGTTGCCCACAGCCTCAGGAAAGGAGTTCCTACTACCTTTCCATTTCTGAGTATGAATAGACAGCTGTGGTGTAGTAGAGCATGTCTCTACATTTGCCTTTGTCATACTTTGAAACAGAGCAATCTGCTATGTGTACATGACATCCACCCTGTAAATGCACTGTGTGGTCATGCAGCTGTCATTCCCACTATAAAAGGGTATCTGCCTGATGATGCAGGATGTGGCTTCAGCCTGCTCTCTTCTCATGGCAGGTTGAGTACTAGATGATTGATTGAACTTTCAGGTTGCTTCAACCAGGCTGTCTTCACTTTTTGTGTGCTCACAAAAAAAACCCTAATGTAGTAGGGATGTTTCTGTCTAGTAACAGTCCACATGCATTGTCACAGCTGGGACATAATTACACATCAGAAACTTCATTCCTAACAGTGACTTTCTGCTGACAGCTTTCACATTTTCTTCATTCTTCCTCTATAGTCCTGTAGGGAATTTTTATTGGTATGCCAGCATGGAATACACAGTCTGAGAGAAAACCAACTACATTATCTTTCACATAAGCCATTTGTGAGATGGTAGTAATGTACCTACCAACATAGCCCAATTACCACCAGAACCCCAGTTCTAGTGGAAAACAATAGTTCTGGCTTCCAAAAACACCTAATTTCACATATACAAACACAAATATATATGTAGATACAGACTCATAAAAATTTAACATGCCTTTTTAAAAACATGATTAAAATTATGATAGTTACATTATATCTCCCTTCCCTTTTCTCTGACCAAACACTTCCATATACCCTCCTTTTTCTCTTTCAAATTTATGTCTTCTTTTATTCTTAATTCTTTCTTGGCAGGTGGTGAGACAGGGTTTCTCTGTGTAGCCCTTGCTGTCATGGAAGTAGTTGTAGTAGGCTAGGCTTGTCTTGAAACTCACAGAGATCCACTTGCCTCTGCCTCTTGAGTGCTGTGATTAAAGGCATATACCACCACCACCCATATTGTCATTAATTCTTATTTCATGCATATATGTATATGTAAGTGTAGTCTTTGCACCTCATTCAAGGAACTTCTCTTTGCAATAGACAGAGACAACTACAGAAATCTATAGCATATCAAATTGAAGAGTTGTGGAGCCCAATCCCAGAGAATATATTGGCAAAATGCTCCCACACCTAAGGTTCGGGAAATACTTCAGAAGAGACACAAAAGATTGTAACAGCCAGAGAATCAGGGAGTTTTTTGTGACACATGCTAACATTGTTCAGGGAAAGTGTGTAAGACCTCAACAACATGCAAAAAATTACAGGCAACTAAAGAATGCTGAGAATTGGTATAGTCTTCCCCAGGGAAAAACATACCGTCTGGTTATACAATAAATCCTTTTAGGAAGAAAATGTGCATTAAATAATTTAAAATAACAATCATATCTTAGAACTTGGATCTCTAAAGCTTTTTCTTAATGGAAATGCTATAGGTCATAATCTGTCATGATATGTCACTTGCCACCCTTTTTTTTCAACCTCTACATTAAGTTTTTGTTTTTGTTTTGTTTTGTTTTGTTTTTTCTCTAACGTTCTCCACTTTATTCTTATTTATATTTTTTATTTAACTTTTTACACATTTCATTCTCAGTTGCCTCTCCCTCCCCTACTCCCCCATGCCCCAATCCTCCCAATCCCCCATCCCCCACTCCATCCCCCCTCTGCTACCCAGGGAGGGCAAGGGCTTCCATGAGGGATTTTCAAAGTCTATCACATCATCCACGGCAGCACCTAGGTCCTCCCCCATGTGTCCAGGCTGAGAGAGCATCCCTCCATGTGGAATGGGCTCCCAGAGTCCATCTGCATGCCAGGAATAAATACTGCTCTACTCTCCAAGGTTCCACAGATTGCCAAGGCCTGTTCTAGGACCCCCAGGTTTGGTGGTGGGGGGAGTGTCTGGATCAGTCCCATGTTGGCCCCTCAGTCATTAGTCTGGGGCCCATGTGTTCCCCCTTGTTTAGGTCAGCTGCCTCTGGGGGTTTTGCCAGCCTGTTTTTACACATTACAAACCCAAGTCCTTCTCTACTAAATTAACTCTTTTTTTTGAGAATTCTTTCCTGGCTTCAGACTCTCCATGGGTCTGTAGACATCTACTTTCCTCTCTTGAGACCTTTTAGTTTTCAGAGCAACTCAGGTATCTTCCTGTGCTTCCCCTCTCCCACAAACCCATTAAACATTTTCCTTTAGCACTGAAGTAAAACAGACAAGACAAAAATGACTGTTTGATTACTGGGATGAATGATCTTTATTAAACAACATGTGTTCTCAAGGACCAGCCCAGTACTCATGTGCAGAAACAGGGCATAGGGGACACACGGGATCACTGGACAGCTAGAGAGAGGGCTTAGTGGTACTTGTGGGACAGAGCAGTGGCCACCCCAACCACCAGCTTCTGCCAGGCAGCCTGCATCTCAGGCGTGAATTCCTTGCCAAAGTGACCAGCCAAAACAATCACCAGCACGTTACCCAAGAGCTGTTTGAAGAAAGACAAACAGATTTGTGTGTTAAATGCAGGTTCAGAAAAGAATATGTATGAAAAACAAAGAAATCTCTTGAGCCTATGCTGCAACATATTTGGCATCAAACTCTGCATTCAGTCATCTCTGATGAGCATAGATTCATTTCTTCTATTGCACCTCTGTCTTCCCGCTCACCACTGCTCTGTCTCACGCTTTCTCCTCTTCCCAGTATATTTATTTGCCTTTCTTGTTACTTCCCCCATTCGCCAATTGTCTAATATCTGTCAATACAGAATTCTTGTGCTACAAGTGTCCTTAGTGGAGTTTTAAAACTGCCACCAATGTAGAAACAGCCTCCACTTGTCACGATATTCACTGGGGAATTTAATATATCTTTATAATGTTAATAGAAAAAATCCATCTTTAAACAGTACCCCAAATCTTTTCTTCACCATGAACCATTAGGACTTAAAGAAATTAACCTATTTTCCCTCTCCAGATTCCATTTCTTCTTGCATAGATCTGCTATTCTTTCTCATTATTCTCCATGATCAGTACAATAAACTTCTATCATGACAAATTTTTCTAAATGCCTGTAAACTAATTTAGGCTTCTTAACAACCATTCACCGTCATACTGCCTAGACCAATGAATTTTTAGCTTTATGTTGGCATCAACATCACTCATACTCTCAGCTTCCATCTGTGTCCCCAAGACAAATGCAAAATAAATTTGTGAACTTGCCCCGAACTCACCTTGAAGTTCTCAGGATCCACATGTAGCTTGTCACAGTGCAGTTCACTGAGCTTAGCCAAGGCAGACTTGAGGTTGTCTAGGTTCTTAATGGCTTCTCCAAAAGAAGTCAGCACCTTCTTGCCATGGGCTTTGACCCTCGGGTTTCCCATTATAGCAGAAGCAGAGGACAAGTTCCCAAAGCTGTCAAAGAATCTCTGGGTCCATGGGTACACAACAAGAAGCCTGTGAAATTGGGAAAAAATTGGAAAATCGAGGATCCTCAGAATTCTTGGTTTTGCTGGTGATTGGTCCAAGGTACTATTCACCCTTCTGCAGATGAATCCACAACCAATTCTTACCTTCCCAAGGCTTCACCACCAATGTCTTCAACATTCACCTTACTCCACAGGCCATTGATGAGACCCTTTTCCTCAGCAGTAAAGTTCACCATGATGTCAGGTCTGAGAGCTTGCTCGTGATCACAAGAGTGTCAGAAGCAGGTATAGGCTGTTGTTGGAAGTGGGGCCTTTTATTCTTCACGGACGATGTTCTGTCCCTTTGTTCTGCGCAATTCTTTGAAGCTATTGGTCATGGGTGGAGCCAGGACATGGGAGGGTCAGCAGTAACTATACACTGAGTTTATGATAATACATTTTAGATATGGGGCCATTGTTTTTCTTTTTGGCTCCTCCTTCACCAAAAACATTTTTTTAACGTATTGTCTTTTCATTCTCCTCTCTCCCCAAGATAACAGTAATCTCTTTAATCACATTTTCCAACAAAGGCAGAAAAGTTCTCCTATATTTGATGATCTAGCTGCTCTTACAACTCTCTGCCTCTGGCCAGTTCTGCATGTATTCTGTTCCTCACCTCCTCTACTGCTACCTATGCTCCTAGTAGTCCTAGGACTTTCTCTTCCAGAATATTTCATTTTGTTTAGTTTAATTCTATTTTTCATTTAACAGCATGGCTTCTGCATCTCAAGTCTTCATGTTCCAAATTTACCTAGGGACTTTTCTTTTTGGCTTGCCTTGGCTTTTATGATGCCTCCTTATGTATATAACATAACCATTTCAGACACATGAGAATACCTCTCTTTTTCGTTCTCCTATGACTGCAGAGCTTTTATCTAATTTAAAGTCTTCCCAAGCTGGCATTATTACAAACCATTGAATTTGACCTATTCTAGTCTCAGTCTTTAACCTACATTATCTTTTGGGTATAGATTCTAACCAATGATCAGTATAGATGTGAACTTATCTTTTTCATGACATAGACTAATTGGACAGACTGTTAGCTACTAAATTGTGTGCATAAAATTATGCACATAGGATTGTCAAGAATATCAATGTAGTTACCATACACAAGTTGAAATAGCTACCTTTGGTGTAATATTGCAAGCATTTCCTCATGAGCACATTAGATCCATAGTGATCATAATATCGACTTCATACAGATTAATGGTAGGGGTATCTGTAATCACTATAGCACAACATTTTTAAAATGCTTTGTAGACCCAATTTAAGATTCCCTTGCCTAGAATAGACAACCTAGGAAAATAGAATTCTAGGTTGAGAAAGATGTTTCATTATTCAAGAATAAGACTAAATACACAAAAAACCGAGCTGTATGCCAGACTGAGTTAAAAAGCAAGACCCTTGTCTCAGAAACACAAGTCTTGAGAGGTTCAAGCAATACAGTGTTTGCTCAGCATTTACAAAGCCCAGGGATTGGATTTACTCCTAAGGGTTGCCCACAATTTCTTAAAGGAAAAGAATCAAATATTTTTCTAATTTTATATACTCTTAATATGGGAAATTGAAAAGTACATTACTTGTAGTAAAAATAACCCCTTTAATGAATATTTTCTAGTGTTATCCAAGAAAAAAGTCTCTGTTTTAAAATAAAAAGTTATTAGTGAAGTTTCTGAACAGGAAAAAGTAGTCTTCAATTCTTATTGAAAGAAACAGTCACTTATTTTGCTTCCATTGGATGTCTACAATCATATCCCTATAACAGTAATAAATGGGATAGAATAATTCTATTAAGTGTTGCATTAGCGAGGAATGACTTATAGACTAACAGTATCAAGGTAGCATCCCCACAGAAAGCCTACACTTTCCCTAGTGTAACTGCAGAAAATAAGGAAGGACTCATGGGCAGTGTCAGATTTGCTTAAAGCATCATGTTTCACAGCAGGCAGAGTTGTGTCTCAATCTCAGAGTGACTTCTCTCCCTTTTCAGTTCAGAGCATAGACATATGCTTAGCTGACCTCATAGGCTACACTAAGTAAACCAGCAGAGATGCGTATGGCTTTTAATTACCCACACAGGTTTTTGCTAGGAATAGAAAATAGAAGACCACATCCAACCAGTTAGTCTCCATTTCTTTCAGCTATGGAACTTGAAGTTTATACTTAAATCTGGTAACCTGGAAAAGTCATAAATGTCCTATTTTCTTCCAAACTATAACTTTGTTTTCTTGGTTTCTTTAGCATGCTTTTATTGCTGTTATTTGTTTGTTTGTTTGTTTGTTTTTAACTAGAGTTCTAGAATAAATAAAGTTGTAAAGTTGTCTGTTTTCAAGATTAAAATTCTAGAGAGCTCTTGTCTTTTTTGTGTTGAATAATCTCACCTCTTGCATTCAATAACCCACATTAACCTACCAAAACACTCAGACATAATAAAAAAGACAGACAGTCTTATTAGGGTGGATGTTTTTGTTTTCAGTTTTCCCCTTCAGTTAACACCACTACCTTAGGGAATGGTAAATTTCATTGTTTTTAAACCAGTTAATAGTTAAGTCAATTAACAAATGATGAACTTTCTTCACATGTAGCCCTTCTTAGATATACACTAACTAAATATTTGAATAATTTCGAAATAAAGTTGGATCAACAGCAATTCTTATAGGCAGAGGCTAGAATTCTATGTCTAGATCTATTGGAAATGGCTCCACTGTGTGCTTAGGGTCCATCTGAATTCTAGCTGACAAGGTGAAAGATCTTTCAATTTGGTAATTTGTGAAATCTAAGAAAAAGGAAAAAATATTATACCTTGTCTAGGCATGCCCCTTTAGCATTTGTAATGTCCCATATGGAATTGCTGAATTGCAAATTCACATGTCTTTGAAGAAGTACGAAGGTGTGAGGATTGGCCAAGCAAGCAGAAATTAAACGACAGCTACCCTGGCAAAGGCCAGACCCCATCCCTAAGCAAGGTCATCCCCAGTGGGGATTGTGAGAAACAACTCTGTGCTTGTCCCTGAGATTAGCAAGATATAATGATTGTTCTTGCCCCAAAATTTTTAGTGCAGAAGAGTTATTTTGAATGTAAGTCATCTCAGCTCTGGGTTGCTGAATCTGAGGTATTCAGGAACAGAAGAAGCCTTCCTTTCTCAGGGTCCTATACAGAGCTGCTGAGAGAACATGCCCCTACACTCCAGCTTCATGCAGGCCTGGGTGGTGGTTTCTCACTAGCCCTATTTCCTTAACACCATCTCCTCCTTTTTTCTCCTTCTTTCTTTTTATTCCTCTTCATCTGTCTGGGTGCTTAGGGATTTATTTTATTTTATTTTAATAGAAGTAGAAAGAGGGGCTGTTTTTCTTCTTCTAGGACTTGGGATGATGACAGTGGGTGGAGTCAGAGGCTGTGGGGACAGATAAGGACCAGAGATGCACAAAGCTGAGTCAAGATTGGGGCTCTCCTGAGATGGTGAGATGCAAAGTATTCAGGCTCCTACCTTCTGTGTCCCATCATTGTTCCTTCATGAGTAGATAAGAGGAATGGGCTATGGAGGTGTTTAAAGACCTGGCTTGGATAAGCCTGATAAGTGTGTTTTGTGTTATACATTCAAAATTATATACATATTGGTACAAATGTATGGCTATTATCCAAATTTTCAAGGACACCATGACTATAACTTATGACACCCACAGAGCCAAGAAAATAAATTGTATTCTCAACATTCCACTAAGATGCAATTTATCTTGTTTAGAAAACAAAACAAACAAACAAAAAACCCAAATGATTAAAAGTGGAACTCAAAGTGTTATGAATGAGCTAAAATAGCCCCCCGGACCAGAGACTTTTAACTGTAATATTATTAAATTCTTAAATAAAATTAAAAATTTAGTAACTAAGGAACTAGCCCAGGAGAAAACAACAGGGAAGAAAGGTTTCCTGTTGACTACCCCAGACATGCTTTGGACCTCACATGGTTTCTCCAGGCCGTGACTCTCCTTTACCTGAGGACATGAATAAAAACCACACCTGAGCTGTTGGCACAATGATGGTCTCAATGCCATAGCTGCATGATGCCTGCCGTGAGTATACACACTCATGTTCATGCTAATGCAGGTTAATTTCTAAATGGGAACTCATATCAGTATATAGATTTTGAGGCTGAATAAGCAAGCCATAACTTTATGCTGACCTCCATCCATGCCTGTGGTCATCACAATCATGTCCTCAAAACTGCCATGGCAGTTCTACTCCATGGGTAATTAGAGAAATTTAGAAGGAATCTTTGGAATTTGTGTGCATATGAGATCTTCAGTCAAAACAATATCAGGCAATATCCCTTTCAGAAGGTGACCAGTGATTCAGGAGCCATAGCTGTTTAACTGGAAGAAGTTTACATTTTCTTTGAGGAGAGAAAACTCTCTAATGTCAGAATAATCAGAGGAAATACACTTGTGCAGTGACAGTCTTTGATACACAGGTTGTGGCCTCTACAATGACAAAGGAGGACTGAGTGCTTCCTTTTCTTCCTCCAAATGTGCATTGAGTCCCTATATCCCTGTGAGTAGTTCCTATATGTTCAAAATGGTGTAAGAATGGGAGAATTCCACTCAACAAGCATTTATAATACTGAGTCTAACCTAAACTAAGTTTCTGTCCTAGAATTCAGGGTACATGAGAATTTGTTCAGGAACTACCTAGTACAGGTCTAGTGCCCCCAACTATGCTAATGACATTTGGTTAACTATTGCATATTTTAATGAACAAAACTCATGTGTGAGTACTAAAAATGTGTGATACTGTTGCTTCTAGGTGTAAGACTAAATAATAAGCATTGTATTAAAATGAACCAATTATGCTGACAGCTAAGAAAGAATAATGAGAAATAATTTTCATTCAGAAAGCAAACTACTATAGGATATGTCACACAGTGCTTTGGAGTTCCTTTTCCTTCATGGTGCTGGTGAGTGCAATGTTTTCATCAGGTAGCAAACTTCTCCTTTTCTTGCCACCATCCTTGTGGACCTCCTGCTGGAGACCCAGATAGCACTCATCACTCAAGGCTGAAAACATCTGGCCACACACCCTAAGCCTCAGCATTACTCAGCATGACTCAGCACTGTAGTGCTCAGGCTAGATGCTAGCTCAGAAATCCAAACACACCCAAATGGTGGTGGGTGGGGGGTGTGAAAGCTGACTCAGCTGGGGCCCAGCCAACCTTCTCTGTGCTTGGACTATGGAAATGAAACAACTGAGGCCTAGAGACGGAATATGAAGGAATGGAAAGTTGTAGTTTATTTAAATCAGAGATGGGGGCTGGATAAAATAGAGGGTTGTGAGTTTATAGAAAACCTATTAGGCATGCAGGAAGTATTCATGGAACATCTGTGGTGTGCTGCTATTAATACCAAAGATTAAGGAATAAGTGAGACTAACAGATGTCATTCATCTGTCAGAAGACCTAGTCAAATCTAACAAATAATCATAATGCAAGATTATAATATTTCCATAATTCATAGATATTAAAAGTTGAAAATACATGTCTTTCTCAGTGCAGATGTCTTTTAAAAACTAAGGGATAGATAAAAAATGTAAAGGATATAAGCTGGGTTTTTCTTATTGAGCAGACCTGTTCTCTCTCTCTCTCTCTCTCTCTCTCTCTCTCTCTCTCTCTCTCTCTCTCTCTCTCTCTCTCTCTCTCTCTCTGTTCTGGTCAAGGTATAGGGAACTAGTTAAGATTCACCAACTCAGTGTGATGTATTACATTCAGAAGCCTTGCTGAACAGGAACAGACAAAGCAACTTCCTCGTTTAGCACAGGCAGCCTCCTTTTCTCTTCTACACCAGAATTTTCATAAGCCTACTCAGTTAAAACAGGCCATATAAGAGAATAGGATGCCAATGAAGGTCTGAACAAATACAAGCCCATTTCTGATTAAACTAAGCCATCAGTGTTTTGGGTGAACATAGAGTGGAGGATATCACACTTTTAATACCAGACCTCAAGAGGTAGAGGCAGGCAGATCTCTATGAGTACCAGCCCAACCTGCTCTACAAATCCTCACACAAAATGGAGGAAGGAGAGAAGGAACAAAGGAACGAAGGAAGGGAGGAAAGAAGGAAGAAAAGAAGGAAGGAAGCATAAAAATATCATAGAAATATCACCTATTTTCTATGTGAACTGGAACAAGTTGCTTTGCTTCTAAAAGTTGTGAAACAGAATGATACTATAGCTTAAGATGAATGGACTTTAAGAGAGTTAAAAACATAGTGCATGCTTACTAGCTACTAATTATTAAACAGCATTATATCAAGTTATATGTAACTATTAAGTTCATGTGTTACTTTGAGACAGTGACTGAAAATATATTTGTGGTACTTCTTTTTTTTTTTTTTGGTTTCTTGAGACAGGGTTTATCTTTACAGCTTTGTAGACCAGGCTGGCCTTGAATTCACAGACATCAACCTGTCTCTGCCTCCCCCGAGTGCTGGAACTAAAGGCATGCACCACAACTTCCTGGCTCTAGGTATTTTTTTTTCTAATTTACAAAATTAAATCTATTTGTATTTGACAGATAAACATGTCTTCTACCATATCTCTTTAGAGAAGATACAGATTCATACATAATTTTCAAATGTGTTGAATTCTAGAAACTTATCCTGAGTGAATATTGTATTCTTAAGCAAGAGCCACAGAACAGGGGAGAGTTTGGGATCTTAGTGACTTTTAAATTATCCTTCAACCCCAGGCTGGCTCTAGGACCTTCTACTTGTATGATATTGAGGGATTTACTTCTCTCCTCAGGCCTTCAATACCCTTTAGTATCCTTTTCTACACAATGGAGAAAGTAAGTATTAGGGTTTGAATGCTAATGTCTCTTACAAGCTGTGTTTGAACATTTTGTCCACAGCTAATGTTACTTTTTAGGCTGTTACTTGAATTTCAAACTTAAGTAGATTCATTTTATTTTAAAACACACTTTAGGTCTCAAAAATAATTTCACAGGAGATATTTGATTATAAATCATCATGCTGGAACTTCTGGTCAACCTTCTCTATCCAGACACTCCTATACACCCTTTTTCTTTACTTTGTCCCTATGTAAGTTATCTCCTCCCTAGCCTGACTCTGACCAGTAGGCATTTCCCCCAGATGATATGAAGCTTCTAAGTAGCCTCAGAGGGACAGTGGCAGGTCACTTTTGAACAACAAGAGCTGAGAGCATGTGTCTGACACAAATGAGTTCAGAACTTCTACAGGCCTGATACTGAGTTCTTCCATTTTCATTGGAGATGAGAACAACACTATGAAGCACAGAATGATTCTGAAGTCGTTAGCATATGGAGTAAGATTTATTCTGGTAATACATGAGGCCTGTTGTCAAACCCTGCAAGCAGAGGGTCTGGTAATATTTATTTTGTAGCAAGTTGAGTATTTCTATTGTAGCAGCAGAGTATACTGTGTCTCTTGGTTTAATGTCTTCATGCCTGACCAGAAGTAAAATGTCACATAGGTATGCACTAGATGGATAGATTTATATGCTTTTGAGACAATGAGGTTCTCAGTTAATATCAATGAATGGGAAGTCAGTGGTTAGGACAGAACATTAATGGTAGAACATAATGCATGCTCACTCTCCTTAACCAAATTTACCACTTAGTCAAGGGATCATTGGGCAATCTGAGCATCTATGGACACTAATTTTCCCTCAGTAATGCACTTATAATTAATCTGTTGTAAAAATCTCTGTGATTCAAAAGAGTGTCTCTTTTTATTATGGACACTTTTAATATATATTCAATGTTTTTCTCAAATGTTCCTATAGCTAAAGGACTATGAAAAACAAGTATGTCTTGAACTCTAATTTTTATAGACTTAATTCTAAGATAAATTTCCATTAATTTTTAAGGATCTCCTACAGCGTATTTTGACCATATATACCCCTCTCCCCTCCAAGTTCTACCACATACCTACTCAGTCCTTCTATATTTAGTGTCTTGTTTTTTATTTAATTTAATCTTTTAAATAGCTCCCTGAGTTCCATTCATACTTCCCATACGTGGTGGAGGGTGGGGGAAATATTCCAGAGCCATTTCCTTAAAGAGAATGGACTCTTCCTCCTCCAGAAGTCACCAACTGTCAATAGTTCCTCAGCTAAGGATGTGAACATCTTCTTGCTCCATGCTAGCGGGATGACTAGCTTGCCCTTTGTTATAAATGTAATTTTACTACTTCTTAACATGAAGGCTATTCTGCATGCTAACGAGATGCATTTGCAGGCTTCTTTTTACATTAAGAATTACATATTTCCTTAATGTTTGATAGTATAAAGATATACAACATCCTCAACGTTTTTCAGTCGATTATTTTGATTTTACAGTCATTGTGCTGAGAATGCTACTTCACATAAATACATAGTACACAATGGTAGTGTATGTTTATGGTTATCTGGCCTCAAGTCTTCATGAAGTAAATGTCTGAAGAGGTGATCAGGGTGAAGCAGTTCCTGTTTCTGCTTCACTGAGCTCACAGTAGACTATTTCCTTAGTTTTTTATTGTTACTGGGAATTCCTCAACAGGAATAGAAATGATCCTGTAGCATCACTTTCAAAAGTTCCATAATTTTGGGGCAGTGCCATTATCTCTTTGGTTCTCATTACCACACACTTAGCAAGAAGTAATATACTTCTGTGCATTGGTGGTGCATGCCTTTAATCCTAGCACTTGGAGGCAGAGGCAGGCAGATCTCTGTGAATTCAAGACCAGCCTGGTCTACAAGAGCTAGTTTGGGGACAACTTCTAAAGTAATACAGAGAAACCCTGTCTCAAAAACACACACACACAAAATAGAAGTAATACACTGTATGTATATAGCACAACAGATCAGTATACTTGGGCTATAATCGCTAGTTCTGTTATCCAGAAATTACTCACACTATTATGTTTAAGTTCCTTCCCCAAGAGTGAAAAAGAAAGCAATCTATTTCTGAATGCTATTATTAGTACAAGTTAATTAATAAAATTATTTAAATTAGATTCTAGCTACTCAGTACTCAAAAGGTGGTACTCATTACTGGATTTTTATTGTATTTCATTTTGATTTATAGAAGTATAATTGACTATTATTAATTTTATTTCCCTTACTTTTCAACTAATATACCATTTTCCCTTTTTAAAATTTTATTTTCATTTATTTTACATATTGACCAGAGTGACCCTCCTGACTCTCCTCCCATTCTCTCCCCCACCCACACCCATCCACCTCCCTCTGCATCCACTCCTTCTTCTCCATTCAGAAAAGGGGCAAACCTTCCATGGGCATGAACAAAGCATGGCATATCAAGTTGAGGTAGGACTGAGCTCCTCCCCCTGCAACAAGCCTGAGCAAGGTAACCCAGCATGGGGAACAGGTTCCTGAAGGCCAGTTAAGTGCCAGGTATAGGTCCTTATCTCACTGCAAGGAGGCATATAAACAAAGTCAAGCTACACAGTTGTAACATACATGCAGAGGGCCTAGGTAGGTCTGATAAAGACTCCCTAACTATCGGTCCAGAGCCCCTATGCTATCATGAGCTCAGGTCAACTGTCTCTGTGGGTTCCTCTGTCATGACCTTGACTCTGCTGGCTTGTATAATTCCTCCTCCTTTTCATCAGGGGGACTTCAGGAGCTTGGCCCAGTACTTTGTTGTGAATCTCTGCATCAGCTTCCATCAGACAAAGGCTCTCTGATGACAATTAAAGTAGTCACCAATCTGATTTTAATAAAGAATCCAAAATTATACAATGAAAAAAGAAAAAATCTTCAAAAAAATGATACTGGCATATTTAAATGTCAGCATGTAGAAGAATGTAAATAGATCCATATCTATCACCATGAACAAAACTTAAGTCCAAGTGGTTCAAAGACCTCAACATAAACCCAGTTACAATGAATCTGATAGAAGAGAAAGTGGGAAATAGCCTTGAACTCATTGTCATGGTAGACTGCTCCCTGAATATAACACCAGTAGCACAGACACTGAAAGCAACAATTAATAAATTGGACCTCCAGAAACCGAGAAACTTCTGTAAAGCAAAGAACACAGTCAACATGGCAAATGTCAGTCTACAGAAGGTGAAAAGATCTTTACCAATACCACATCTGACAGAGGCCTGATCTTCAAGGTCTACAAAGAACTCAAGAAACTAGACATCGAAATAGCAAAAATCCAATTAAAAAGTGAGGTGCATGTCTAAACAGAATTCTCAACTGAAGAAACACAAATGGCAGAAATACCCTTAAAGAATTGTTCAACATCCTCAGTCATCAGGGAAATGCAAATCAAAAAGACTCTGAGATACCATCTTACAGATTGCAGAATGGCTAACATCAAAAACACTGATAATAGCTTATAATGGAGAGGATGTGGAGTAAGGGGAACACTCCTCCATTGCTGATAGGCACTTTGGAAATCAATATGATGATTTATCACAAAATATACCTCAAGACATAGATATACCAGTCTTGGACATATACCCAAAGGATGCTCAATCATACCACAAGGACACTTGCTCAACTATGTCCATAGCAGCAATATTTGTAATATCTGGAACCGGGAAACAACCTAGATGAACCTCAACCAAAGAATGGATAAAGAAAATATCTTTTACACAATAGAGTATTACTCAATTATTAAAAACAATGACCCCATGAAATTTGCAGGTAAATGGATAAAAATAGAAAACAAATCATTATTGGATTTAATCACACATGCATCAGAGAATTTAATTTAAGTATCATTGAATTACAAGGGCAAATGACATATAGAAAGATTTCAACTGAGTACTATCCTTTTAATTTTCCATTATTCTCAGTACGTTGTATCTTCAAGTATCTCTAATCAGGTTTCCAACTCTTCATCATACCATGCTCTTCTCAGTTCCTGCTCAGGACCCTAAAAACTATTTCATGCTTAAGAATTTTGTGTGTCATTTCTTGATTAGATCTTCACTGATTGGGGAGGTATTCTTGGATTGCAGAATGACTGTCAGTGATCTTCAACTTGGTCTGTGGAATTATGTAAAATATTTGGTTGGATGATGCTAATATGACAGATTATACTTTTTTAAAATAATATCTACACACTACCAATTAATCATAAACTTTAAGGCTACATTAGAATTCTCAAAGTGGTCTTATTATTTTCTAACTTAGCCTGCTGCTTTGGGCCTTCTTGTTATAGGAAGACCAAAGTTCTGAGCTGATCTGTTGGTCACTGATCCATAGAAAGTATATTTCTCTTGATCATCAAATAACTGTTCAGTATATATACAACAGTGACCCTGACTTTTATAAATGATGAATCTCAAACCAGGAATCAGGTTTTTTTCACAAAGCTGAGAGAACGAGAGTCTTGTATGGTAGGACATTAAAAAGTATATATCTTACACTTTTTCTCCCCACCCTTTCTCCTGCTGCTCTAATATTCAGGTCTATCTTTCCTAAGAGTCACGGACTCCACCCAGCATGAAAACCAGAACTGGTCACCTATCTGAGCCAGCAGGTATGTGACCCTTCTTGATAGCTGTCAACTAGCTTCAACACTGCCCAGTCTGGGACCTCTGATAGACACATCTTCCACAGCAGCTCTCAAAGTCCCTAGGAGCCCTTAGGTTTGCTGAGCAAAATTTCTCAGTAGTCAGTGCCCTGGATTCCTGTGCTCCAAAATTTTAGTCATAGACCTTCTCATCCTTTTCTCCTCCATCTGAGTCAGGTTCCTCTGCTTCCTCTAATCCACTGAATCCTCATCAGGGCAACAAGGGATCTCTCAACAGCATCTTTAATCTGACCTGAGTCTGGTATTGTCTCTGACATTTTGACCTTAGGAAAATGTCCTGACTCTTCTGAGTCAATTTTGTCTTACAAAAATATGAGATATTACTGGTATCTATTTATAGAGTGAATTGAATACTTAACAAGGACTAAGTTGTTGATCTATATGCAACACAAAAAGTTTTGATGAGTGGCAGTAGGTTTTATCATCTGTTAATTCCTCTTCCCACAAACCTCACTCATCTTTCATTGTTTTGTTTATTTTTTCCTTATATAACTGTTATTGTTACACTTCCTTTTTTGCTTCCAGATATTAAAGTGATGTTTAGAATGCGACAACTTGCAGTCTTTCTTAATGAAGTGTTTCTCACATGAACCATATCAAATGGGTGAGAGTCAAGGCCAAAAGAAAGGGCAAATGGGGGTACTGAAACTCACTACCTCTCAGAAACTAAGAACAAATAAGGACAGGCTCCCAAGTGCAAGAAGGATGTTTGTCATGGTCATTCAAAGCATAAAAGCCCTGAGATCATGGGAAAGTAGCTTCTGTATGTTGCACAACAAGAGAAGCTGAGGAAGGCTGGGGGGCACACCAGAGGTCTGGCACGGGAAGGAAACCTGTTTATAGAAAGGAATAATGTTTAGTACAGTCTCTGGACTCTTTACTCTTAATATTTTCTGAGGTCTTTGAATTTAGGTGAAGCTTCAATAATCCCCAAATTCTTACCTGCAAGAGCCCTGACTATGGAGAAAAAAATTACAGTTTCCACTTAACAGAACTATTTTTGCTTTGTTTTTCCATTAAACTCAATGTATCCATTATTATCTCATCGAAAAGTAGGAGAAGAGCCTTCTTATGTGGCTTGTCCTATAGCTATCGTTGGATATATGGTCAAGTTTAGGATTAAAGTCATGGCATGGGGCTTTCCCTAACTCTGGAATGTGGGATTTTATCAGGACCAGCCCTTCTGGAACTTTTCACACATGGGTAAAAACTTACTATCATAGGATGAAGAGAAGATCATAGATTTTCAACTGAACCCTTGATTTTGCCACACAGTCTGTGTGTGTGTGTGTGTGTGTGTGTGTGATAATACACTTTAATCCTAGGCTACACACTCAGTTGGAACATAACCCTTTCATACTGAAACATGTAACATTAAACACAGGGATGCACTTTAACAAGTGCTAGACATAACAGCAAGCCAGAAAACTATGGTCTTTAGATTCACTGAGCATGATCATCTGTAACCAGTACACCCTCTCCACTTAACCTAGTCTTTCTGGCTTTCAGTAAATGGTGTGGGATCCTCTGCATCTAGAGTCACAGGCTGCCATGAACTACCCAGCATGGGTGTTGAGAACCAAAATGCTTCAACACCATGGTATAATTTTATACTAACTTGGAAAAATACAATGTAAAATCAAAAACATCTTCTGTCAGGGCTAGTTGGGTTGTTTAGTGGATAAAAGCATTTGTCACACAAGACTGATGACTTCAATTCTATACCCAGATCCCATGTGAAAAATCTGAATGCTGTGGTGCTTGTCTATAATCTGTAACTTCTGTGGTGAGATGGAAGGCAGAGATAAGACAATTGCCCTCAAAATTCATGAACCAAACAGCCTGGAGTACACACACCAGCAAGAACAAGAGAGATCCTGCTTTGACAACATAGAAAGAAAGAACTGACTCAAAAACTTTACTGTGATCTACACACATGACCAAGGGTACTTGGGTACAAAATTCCACCCCTAGTCATGGAGTTATTAGCAGTAGTTAGCTGTCGGGAAATGAATGGTGAGTTTTCTCTAAGAGTGTAACCCCTGATAAGTCAACCATACTCTGGCGGAAAACCCCACATCTAAGAATATTTTGGGAAGAACAAATTGGTCTTGAGAATTTTTTATTGTTGTTTGTTTGTTTGTTCTTGGTTTTTGTGGTTTTTTTAGTGACATAAAGTTGAGCAGATATGACAGGGGCTGTGGATCTGAGAAGAGTTAGGATGGTGAATATGATAAAAGCACATTCTATGAAAGTTTTGAAGAAGTAATAAAACACTGAAACTTAGAATTCAATAATAAAATGAGAAATAAACCAAATGGAAAAAGTCCATATACAGATGAAAGAACTGAACCATACAACTACCAAAAGGTGTTGAGTACTCATCATATCAGATGGTCTAATGACTGTCTTACCTACAATGTTCTAGAGAAAACGTCTGGGAAACAAAGGGTTGGAATCGCTGAAATGACCTATTAGAAATGAATATGTGTGGAAGGGAGTTATTTCCTTGAGATATATAAGAATAGAAAGGAGAGGGGAGTCTATTTCCCTTGACTGTGTGAAGCACCCACATATCTAGTGTTCAGTAGGCCTAGTTGAAAAAGAGTTTCACTAGATTAGAAAACCCTTTGGACAGGCTACCAATAGAGGCTCTCAAGTTCAGTGACCTTGCTGGTGTAGGAAATGAGGAAGTTCATACATTTACTTGATATAACATATATTGAAAAATTCCAATAAAAATAAGTTGCTACTTCCCATTATTGTCAGAAGAAACTAAAGGTCAGAAAAAGTTAGGGAATTTTCTTAATATTATTAAATTTAGCATGGGAATTCCGAGCTGGCGCTCAAAGTCCTTGTCCTGATAGCCTGTGTATGTACATGAAGTTGCTGCCTCTAAAACCTTTCCTTATGAAAGAAGGAACAGATGGAAGCAAACACACGCAAAAAACAAAACAAAAATTTTCAAGGTAGTTTCCATGGCACAGTCTAGGCTAGACGCGCATCCATTTATTTCTTTAAAAATAAATATACAATTTAAATATACACAGAAGTAAACACTTGTTCAGCAGTTCTAAGGCCAAGGCTCTGAAATATCACCTCCTGGTCCTGAAGATAGTGTTATCAGAGCCCCAGCAGGATCTCATTGCCATTGCTGTGGCTGGGAGGGGCTCAGACTAGCGAAGGGGTGGAGAAATCCATCTCATTCTCACATGGCTGCTGGATGCAATAGAGAACAAAAAGTTGCTGATCTGCAAAGTCATGGCATGGTTACCCTCACCTACAAGAAAAACATAACACTGAGGAGTTTATATGAACTCTGCATTCTTCCTCTTAAATAACAGTGATGACAATGTCATTGAACTGAATACAGCTCTACTCCAAACCTCATATTCTTTAAACACCAGCTGTGGAAAATACCTCTTCTTTCTGTACTTGCCTTTAAATAACCTTCAATGAAACAACTGAGTTTTTCTTTCTTCATTCTTACTCTGTCTTTCCTACCTTAATGGCTCAGTAGGAAAAATATGCAATGTTTCACAACAGCTTAATTGTATTTGTGTCAGTTCACAACATTTAATTGTTATGGTTCTCAGACATGACATTCCAGTGAGTAAAAGAAAAACTCAATATAAATTAAAACAATAACAATAACAGCTTTGAGCCTATACTTTCTGTCAAATATCAAAGGTGTTTGGAGAAATAGATGATTCAACAGTTATGAATGCCTATTGCTCTGGCAGAGGAACTGAGTTTGTTTCAAAGTATCAACATGATGGTTCATAACCATTTGTAAGAGCAGTTCTAGGGTATCATCTGCTGACTTCCATGGGCACTAGGCACACCCATGGTGATCATGCACACATACAAGCAAAATCACTCATATGCATAAAATAAAACTAAATAATTAAAATTTTAAAGCATAGAAATATTATAAAAATAATCCAATGATATATGTAAAGTTCTTTGAATGCCAGAAGATATAAAAATACAAGAAACACATCGAAGTATTTTACTTTATTTTGTTTTATTTGTTTTATCTAATTTATTTTTTAAGCATTTCAAATATTAGTGGTGTTTTTACATCATTTCCCTCTCTTGAAAACATCCAAATCCTCAAATTAATTATAATTTTATATATTATGTATAATTGTGTACATGATACATGTATATAAGTTTATAAATACAGATCACTGATATCATTTAGTGTTGCTAATATATGTGTAAGGCTGTCCATTTTAGACTGGTTAGTCAATCAGGGAACTCATCCAATTCTCTCTTTCTCTCTTAGCAACCATTTATTGCCAGTAGCTCTCCTTTTATAGGTAAGTAATTTTAGTGACTGATTCCTGGTACAATCTGGGTGATTTAGAGAGTGAATCAACATCATTTATATGTGCCAAAACTGACTGGTAAAGGTATCAGATGTAGATTGAAATTTAATTTTTATAACCCCCCAAAATAAAGAGGTAATCTCTTGATGTTGACAAAAACACTTGGTCATTCAAACTGTTGGAAATGGGAATGAGTAGCTAATAAAAGGCTTGTAGATGCTGTTCTTCTGTGACAAGGTAGAAGTCCTGGAAAGAATAAGTGTCCTCAATGCCCTGCCTAGTGGGAAACTGTATGCCCTCATGACAATGATCTTATGTAAAAAGGATCAAATGTACCCTGTACCTGATCGCAAAACTATCAAAGCAGATGACCTTCAGGGCTAGTGAAGACTACAGAAGTTTGATTTCTGGCTTTAAAGGCTGATACACTTCTCTTCCTTCTTTGTTGACCAAGTTCAAAATGTCTTTTGACTCCCAAGGTCTGTTGTGGTTAGATTGAGTTATAAAGATTGAAAAGTTGGGATCGCAGGTTTAGGGAAAAGAGGAGACGTTTAAGCCTATATTCTATCAGCACTCTCATGAAACATTTTAATTCATCCACCTGTGAAACTGATGTGTCAGAAATGGTTTCCATGTCTTTTGACTAATTTTAACACCATAATATAGAATACAGACCAAACAAGAACATTTTATATGGTCAACACTAAATGAACTCAGCAAATTGTATTCGTAGATTCATATGTGAATATATACAAATAGCTAATAATTGAAGACTATGAGACTATGAATTTGAAGAGAAATGGGACATGCAAGGAGTTGAAAAGGAAGGGTGAAAGGATGTGAATATATTGCTCATACATGAAATTCTCAAAAAATACATCGATTTTTAACAAAGAAAGAAAATTTGAATACCTACAATTATTTATTTGCCATCTATCTATCTCTCCATATATGTATATATAATATATCTACCATCCTCTATAATTTGTAATTTATTCTTTTATAAACATGAAAGCAAATCTTTCAGTGTATTATAGCAAGTGTGTGCTCAACACTGTGTATAAGTGGTAGTTGTTGGAACTAAGGTAAGCACAACTTTGCTGCCCTCTGTGGTCCCTCTGTTACACTGCAATTCTCTTTTTAAATCACTCTGACTTAAAATTGTTCTTTTACATACCCATTCAAGTATATAATACCTACCATTTAATTGCTCTCACCACCCATTCTGTCTCATCTTACTCCTATTTTCATCAGTATCACATCCTTCACACATTGATGCCTTTCTGTTAAGTTTCATGACCTGGTGAGTTTAAACAGGACTGTCTGTGAAATCATGGCTCAGAATGATCTGTTAGAGGCTAGAGCTCTCAGCAGTTAGGATTAACTGAAGGCAAATCTCTTTCACCTGCTTGGAAAAGCTGGTCATGAGATCCTTCGTGGTAGGAAGGGAGTCTGTCCTCTCTTTGTTTCAGAATTCCCCAAAAATCTAAGAATAATAATCCTATAAAACATAACAGAATACTGGCATATTAGAAGAATAGAATATGAAAAAATCAAAACATGATTTGAGTTCGGGTCTTCAAAAGAAATATGGCATTAGACAACTTAATCATTTTCAGGAGTCTGGAATTGTCCAGGCCAAAATTAGGGTAACAATGTTGAAACTTAAACCTTGTGGCATAGTATAGAGCAATTTAGCACAGATCAAATGATTTGAAATTTTAATTTTGACATTATTTAAATACCACTTGTTCTGTGTCAATTCACATGTCTGATGAAAGTTTTATGACTATCATCTACTTAATCCTCACTAATGTTGAAGGTATTTTTCATTTTCCGAAGTGAGAAATTGCAACTTAGGATATTTAAGGAGATGTTCAAATATTGGATAGTTTATATAGAACTGGAAAATCAGTTTATATTATAAAATGATATATAATATAGACCCACATAGCAACTTTGTCTTCTCAGACACATTCCTCTACCTGACAATAATTCTTGTGGAATATATTTTGAGAAATGAGAAATTAAGGAGAATTGTAGGAGTAGATACAGGGGTGAAAAAGAGATTGGATTAAAGAAGGGATTACAAAAATTCAGCTACTAGTTTATCTCTTACTTAGAAAATATCTCTTTCTAATACACTAAATTAAAAGTCATTTTTCCCTTTCTGCTTTATTGACTAACATGTAAAACCATTTGACCACCTCTGCATTTGGGAAATCTAAGGTGCTATTTTATGGACTTTGCTTTTAAATATTGTAAGTGGAGAAGTATTGGCATTTTCTCAGAAGACCTATGGAGAATAGAGAGGCAGAGCACATGGTGTCCTGTTCCTTTAAAGTGGAAGTAACCATCTCCAGACAAGAGCTTTTTCACAAGTTCCCTTACTGAAAGATCCACATACCTATGTCTGTTGGTTCCAAAGTAATTGCCTTTCCTCTAGCAGTCAAAACACCTTGTTCTTTTTCTCTAGTTTTGTCAGTTACTTGGCAGTTAATATAAGCCAGTTAAAGTAAGCTATCTTGAGTTTAGTCAATGTTGCGATCAGCATTTAGCTTCTCATCCTTCACTGGTGACCACTGAGATCACTCTGTGTGAAGACCAATGGGCTGTGGTACGTTAAAATGGAGCAAGATTCCTCAGGCTTCCTGTGCTAAAGTGAAACTGATACAACACAACGCAGAGCTTTACGGTTGTTTTCCAAAATAAAATAATAATAATAATAATCTGAAATGTGCGTGCAAGATAGTTATTGACAATATTGCACAAACTAAGGTGAAAAACTTCAGCAAAAGACCATACCAATTATTAATCTAAGCACAATCCCAGACTAAGATGACCATGGTCAGACAGAGGCAGGAGAAACAAGAGAGGTCAAGAAAAGAGAAGTCATTGGGTCAAGCAAATGGCAAAAAGAACCAGCAGGATACATTAACAAATGCCTGCCATGCAATAGAAGTGACTCTGTTAATAAGGACAATTGACCACATGGCAGATCAATGACTGTGTTACCAGAATAGAGCATTCTGTAAAGGAAGGAAGATTGAGTGCTCAGATGCTGTGAACTGTGAAGCATTGAATTCCACGAGCCTCATTTATGGGAATTATGGTAAAGATAAATCTTGATACCACTAAACTGATGGGGATGCCGACAATGAAAAACATACATAAGTATAACTCACTTGCCTAACTTAGGCACTTTCTCCTGCATTTTAGATATGTGCTCCTGTCGCAGTTTGAGGCTGAAAATCTCTTGCGGAGAACACAGGAAAACTCTGACATTCCAGCCTTTGACTTAGTCCTCTGCAGCATGGAAGGAGGGAGAGTGGGGTTGGGGACAAAGGAAGGTATCGAATCTTGGCCAGGAGCACATTGTTTTTAATATCTATTTAGTCAAATGTAAACACTGGATCTGATGACTCAAGAGGAGTACAAATATTTTAGTGATGGGTCTTGTTCCCATTATCACTAGTCACAGAGACCCCAAACTCCTGAAATAAAATCAGAAATATTTATGTCACTCACAAGCCCAATGAAGCATATCTTTACATTCTTAAGCAGTAAAAGACAGATTAGAAATGGCAAAAAATATTAAATTTTACCATGTTTGCCAGAATTTAGACTCCTTTGCCCTAAATAACATCTGTTTCAGAATTGATCCTTAGGCTTAGAGAAACGTTTTGTCAAAAATGAAATAGAAAGTTGTTTAGCCCAGTAACGATGGACACATCTACAAAACAATTCCCACACCTGAAGCTCGGGAGATAATATGGAAGAGAAGCTGGAAAGATTGAAAGGGCCAAACATTTGTGAAGTTTTCTGTGGGAATATTCTCCTAGTGATGTCAGAAGCTGCATCCAGAAAGTCTTACCAACATGACTACCTAAACATTAACCGAACAAGACAAAACCAAGAGACTCCAATATGGATGGAGAAAATCTTACTAGGCCTCCACTCTGTACAAAGAAATACAGACAACTAAAGGAAACTCTAAGTCCATCTCCTTCTCCCTCAGAGGTTCACTGACCCATTTAACTTTCATCTGTTTTGTTGTAGGGGTTGTCATAAATGCAGAGCCTCATTGGAAGTGTAGTTAATAAACAGGATATTCTACTGTTTCCCCTGACTAGCAATAGAGAGAAGTTTGTACCACATACTAATGTCTATAGATAGATCCACCAGGGTTTCACACTGCATGCTTTTTAATAAAATACTTAGCTCACTTAAGTCACCGGTATAGTTTCTGATCTCTTCATAATATTTAAAAGATGCTATTACTGTGGAGTTGAAGGTTAATGCATTATGTTAACACCTACTTTCATTAATTCTTCACATTTTATTCCTTGCTGCTCATCTTTCAACAATGCATCTGTGTGCAGCTGTTCAGCAACGATAACATTTGATGATGCTGCAGAGAAGCCTAGATAGACTATCTGAGGAGCCAGGGCCAATGAATACAGCAGAAGAATCTGCCAGAAGCATGATAAAAAAACAAGACTGCTTGGTGAGGGTGTCTCAGGAGATACAAACTGAAGAAAAGATAATGAAAAATGTAATGCTGTCAAGACTTAGGTGATTTCAATAAGGCAAATGAGTAGGAAAAACAAAAAGATTCAGATTTAAAATGAGACTATTGAGCTATTCTGATCAAGAAAATGTCTCAGGAATGGCTATAGAAAAGGATGAGAGTTGGCACTGATTGAAAACAACTGGTAAATGAGAAATTAAGAAAGAAACAAACATAAAAGATTGAGAAGAAAATAGGCACAGCATCAATGCCCTTGTTTCACCATAGGAAAACAGATGTCTGGAGAATGTCACATGACTGCAGATATCCACTCTCACCACTTGCACACCAGTGAGTGACTGGCATGTCCATGACACAGACCATATAGGAGAGAGGCCTAATGGGACTCAGAGATGGGAACTCTTTGGATGTTTGGTAAATCTTTCAGATATGTGGATGTAAAAGAAATTATTCAAATTTCAAGAGGTATGAAAGGAATCGTGGTCTTTGTTATCATGTTTACTTTACTAAGTGTTTCGGTGCTTCAGCATCATGAAATTACTGTGAACTTGCAGAATTTTGGATAGCTATGTGTCTTTTCAAGATTATTTTGTTCTTTAAATTATCACAAACATGAACTGAATGAGTTCATGCAAAGCCTTTGGAAAAACTGACACATGATAATTGCTTCATCTATAAGATATAAAAGTCTACCCTGAGTTCAACATAGCAGCCCTAGTCACATCATAAAGAAAATCTTTTTTTTAAATGCTATTTCATGTGTATTGACTAAGAAGACTTTATGAAGGGGAAACAGCCATTGCCTAGCAGAACTCACGGCATTAGAGAATAAAGCATTCTGCCTTCCCAGACAATGGAAATGAGACTCTGATTCCAAAACTAACTAAAGAACCCCTGACTGAGAAAATTGACACTGGGGTGATGAGTGTCAGAATGAGGTTGAGGACTGAGATGCTTGTCTGAAAGATGCTCTTGGTGTGAAGTATATTGCTTTTATCTCAATTGTGCAGTAAATGACTTTATATGGATTGCATCTATGGGTGGGTACTGGGTTAATAGTTTAAAAGGGTTTTCAAAGTAATAAATTATTTTTTAAACAAGAACTATAAGTTTCCCTTAAAATTGTAATGTATAAAGGCAGATTTTCAGAAACTAATTTTCAGTACTCAACCTGTTTCTCCATTGATTTTGAGAACTAATCTGTAAGACTCAGAGGAGCAAAGAGTTTACTATTAGATGGAATCTGAGAAGCTATGCCCATAAAATCTCACCAACATTATTGCCTACATGTGAAGTGAATAAGGAGTGCAATGGTGACATATTACATGTGGAAAAGCTCACAAGGCCTCAACCATACAAAAAAGAACTATAGAAAACTAAGGTATGAGAAGGAAAATTAACCTTCTCAAAGGAAGAGCACACAACTTGGATAGCCAACATCAATTGGTCAGCCCTGAAAACATACATACACATAATATTATATAGACTGATAGGTTGTATTTAGCAACATATATACACATACACATGTAATAACAACTAATGAAAATGAGGTCACATATTTAAAGAGAGAAAGGAGCGGTATACAGGAGGACTAGAGAGCAGAAAGGGAAGGTAGAAATGATGTCATTATAGTAAAATCTCAAAGTAATAGAAATATTTTTTCAAAAATGAGCTTAGTGGTAGACTCTGAGAATTAGAAAATCATGGCCCTCCATTTAAAGGATTGTGAACCCACTAGGCTCTGATGGAGGGTTTCACAGTGATGCAGATGGCCCTGGTTAAACCTGTTATATCTCAAACAAAACAAATACATAAATACAAAAAGGGGATTTGAGGAGGGAGAAAATTTATATGGGAGGGATGCAAAAGAGACAAGAGTAATCAGAATGCATTGTATATATATATGAAAATGTCAGGTACAAATTTAACTTAACAACTAACAAGACAGTGAAGAAAAATCTATTCAGTATAAGAAAAACTCGATAGACTGTAAAATCATATCTCCCTCTTTGTCACATGAATAAATGTCTAGCTCAACCAAGCTATTTCTGTCCATTCAACTTCACATTTCCAAACAAGAGGTTTTCCTTCCTCTGGCTACAAAACCTGCACTAGTCCATCTGGTGCATTCATTACCTCCTATATTCCTTTCTGAGGTCGTGATAGAGAGGTGACAGAGATTTCTTTGCTTGGTTTATCTTCCCCCTTTGTATAATAATAAAAATTTCATTTCATTCCATACTAAAGAAATATGATTTAAAACAAAACGTGTTTCCAATACAGACCCAGAAATCACATCCATATTCTGGAATACTGATTCAAATCCTACTTTGTCTAGACAGTACATGGAGGATGCTCCTCTGAATCTGCTTGGTCTTGATGCTGTAAATGATAGGGTTCATAAAGGGAGGAAAGAGAAAGTAGACATAGCTCATGGTTATATGCACCACATGTGGGGCATGCTTTCCAAACCTGTGGATGAAGGTCAGACCAATCACAGTGATGTAAAAGACCAGGACACAGCTAATGTGGGAGACACAGGTGTTGAGGGCCTTTGTTCTCTCCTCTCCAGAGGCTATGCCCATAACTGTCTTCAGAATGAGGACATAAGAAAAGACAATGATCAGTGCATCAAGAAAGAAAGTCAAGGCAACCAAAACAACTGGATACACGCGGTTGAAGGTGATGTCAGCACATGCGAGTTTCATGACATCTTGGTGGAGACAGAAGGCATGAGAAAGAACATGGGAACGGCAGTATGGGAACCAAAAGAGTGGCAGGATTGGGGTCACAATAGACACAAAACCTCTCAGCAGTACCCCTAGTGCAACTTTCATTACCCTGTAATTGTTAAGAATAGAGTGGTAATGTAGAGGTGTGCAGATGGCAACAAAGTGGTCATAGGCCATGGCCAGCAAGACCCCTGACTCTACAATGGCTAATGAGTGCATGAAGTAGGACTGAATGAAACAGGTTCCATGTGTGATCTCCCTCTGGTTCAGCACAGGACACCTAACACTATGGGCATCGTGGTTAGTGTCATTCCAAGGTCTGTACTTGCCTGCACAGCAAGGAAGTAATACATGGGCTCATGAAGGCTATGATCATTCCAAATGATGAAGAGAAGTGTGCCATTCCCTAAAATGATGGACAAGTAAATGACTAAGAATGGGATAGACATCCAGTGGTGAATTGCTTCCAAGGCCAGGAAGCCAGTCAGCAAGAAAGGAGCATCACCGTTGTTGAACCACATGATGGGATTTGCAGCTAAAGACAGTTTCAGAGACTGAGGATCTAAGAAAGCAGCATTCTTCCTACCATCATATCATTGTAGCACATCTTCAGGTTATTCTTCCTTTCCAAACTTACAAGGTTCTGTGTGTTGTTTAAGACTTAAAATGTCTTTTTCTCTTCCGGTCTTTGCCTGAAATAGAAACATTAACCACTAGCAGTCACTGTCGCAATTTACTATGAATCATGCTGCTTTTAATGTTGTGATGCAATTCCAACATTCACACTTAGTCCCAACTGCCCAGCTTCAAATCCATCTCATTCTCTTCATTTTTCATTTTTTAAATTTATTTGTTTTAATTTTATGCAAGTGGGTGTTTTGCCAGCATGTTATGTCTGTGTACCAAGTAAGTGTGGTATCCGCAGAGGCCTGAAGAGGGCATCAGATCCCCTGGAGCTGGAGTTGAGTGTCTTTGAGTGACTATGTGGGTGATGGCAATTGAATTTGGGTCCTCTAGAAGAACAGTTGATGCTCTTAATCACTAACCCATCACTCCATTCCCTTGATCTCCCCACTGTTTTATTCCTTCTCATATTATACCTCACATAACATTTTGTTGTAATTGTATTAAATTCAATTAAATTCAGTTCAGTATTTACTTTCTTTCTTGAAACCAATGAGGTAACTCAAAAAGAAAAAAAACAACACTAAGTAAAATGCTTAAACAGCAGTAAGAGTTCACTACTGTGAAATGTTTGAGCTATTTTTTTTTAGTGTGGCTGCCTCAGTGTGCTATAAATAAGAAGAGAACTCACAAATTACTAGAAAATAATTTGAACAAGTGGACAAAGTAAGCAAACTCATTTTTGAACACCGAGTATTATAACAATTTAGGGTTCAACAGATTTTCATTAGTGAAATATATCTGACACCTAAAACATTGCAGAAAAATTTAACTAAGCCGGGCGGTGGTGACGCACCCCTTTAATCCCAGCACTCGGGAGGCAGAGGCAGGCGGATCTCTGTGAGTTCGAGGCCAGGCTGGAACGACAGCCTCCAAAACAATACAGAGAAACCCTGTCTCGAAAAACCAAAAAAAATTTAACTAGAGGAAACAAGTTGTATACTGGGAATTCCTAAATGGAAATTTACTGGAAATCAGGGTGTTTCAATGAGGTTTCTATTAAAACTAAATAATTACAACTGCTGATAGATTTTTCTTAATGTTTGTGGAATGGAAAATGGCTGTGTCAGAAGTTGATAATTGAAAGTATAAATGTTATAAAACAATATACAGAACAAAGTTGAAATCTAGTACATGGGGGTAATTGTGATCACAGATGCCATAGTCACTGACACCTACAAAGTCTTTATCCATGAAAAAAACAAATTAGCCTTCACAGAGATCTTTAGCTATGATCTATGTATAATTTATACATCTATACTATTAGGACACTTTTGTTTGCATACACACAATAAATTTTGAAGCAAGAACGTTATGGTAATTAAAAACAAGAGAAATGTGTTCCTCACAGATTCAACTGAATGTATGCACGTCCAGATCTTTTAAAATTATTTTGTATGGTAGAGAGCATCAATACTAGGTATGAAGATGAATTCAGGAAGGCCATGATGATAGCAATCTTTATAACCCTTCCACCAATATTTAGTAAAGTCCTATCACAACTACAGTGCATATATGGAAATTGTAGTACCATGTAATATCTCTGATAATAAGCCATTACTGGCGGGATTAATATAATAAAAGTAAATTAGTTCTGAAAACAGCAATATTTCAGAGGACACTAGTTATGGACAAGTGGTCAGTCTGAGAAATTGAAAGGCAGCTATTCTGATAGAGGAAAAAGAGTACACTATCTTGATGCACTATATTATGGTCTATTAGCAACTCACCTTGGCTTTGCCGAACTGATGTGTATACCATCATAAACCAAAATCCCTGCTACCAACCCCTTAACCCTTCGTGTAGAAAGGAGAGAAGTGATAAACTTCATAGTTTATTATGCAGCATAGAAGCGAGCTCATGCCACAAATGTCTGCCTCATGCCACTTTGAACATGGACCAGAGTGAATAAGCAGAAAGCATAGCTTCTTCCTTTTAGCTCAATCAGGATTTAAGTACTAACAACAAGCAGTAACTCTTTTGAGAATAATTATCATTTGTTAATATGTATTTTATTGACGTAAGCCAAAAAGTTCCCTATTGGGTATTAATATTCCCCACAAGCAACTACGGTGAAATTTAATTGTAGCATAACTGGCATTGTCAGGAACTTTATACATATCTAACTAAGATTAGTTGTTCAGTTTAAAGACTCTATTAACATGGGCTGGAGAAATGGTGTAAGATCACTAGTGGATCTTGCAAAGGATCCAGGATCAGTTCCCAGCACCCAGATGGTGGCCCACAACCATCTGTAACTTCCATTCCAGAGATTCCAATACATGATATCACTGGCTCAAATCTTCAGAAGAATTGTGTATCATTGCCAGACAGGTGTACTGGCATCTCAGGGATACAGGTAATATTGAGATCCTTTCTCCATTATCCTTTTCTGAAGGCTAGTTATGGACTGATTCTAGCAAAGCATTAAGCCCTGGGTCCTAGACAGCTTGCTAGAATGCCATAAACATCATCCAGAGACTTTTCAGTTCAGTTATAGATAATCTCCAAACATCCTCTAAGTCAGTGTCTTCTGATACCTTTCCCTTAACCCCAGCCTATTGCTCAAGAATCGGTGTTTATTTATAAGAGCTGTGTAGGTAAGAATCAACCAACTAGCAATGGGAAGCCATAGGCTGAGGATGGAAACCTAAAGTTACACAAGAAATCATTTAAACTTTACCTATCTGCAATTAAATTAAGAAAGGAGCAAGTGCTGGAAAGTAAAGGTAGGTTCTTTGCATCTTTTTTTCTTTATAATACAGTGAAATAAGAGCATACTGAAGACATGAACAAATAGGCAGTTTATCAGAGGATGCTAAACGTGATTTGGCTTTTTTGGTAGAAAGTTTATAGGTTTAAATAGCTCAATAATATCAAGGAATATGAATTTTAAAATAAGGTAAAATTTTTAAATATTCATTGTCTTTGGACAATTATGTCTGTGGGTGAAATTAACACTGTTAATAGTACAGCAGGAAAAGATGCCTAGTGATTGCATGATTAAAAGTAGATGAATACAAGAAGGAGAAGCCAATGAATTACTTGAATTCTCTAGGGTAACAAAAATAAACTTTTGACAAGTCTAATAATTTTCCTAAGGTTGGATATTATGTGGTATGGAGAAATTCAAATTTAGATTTCTGTGACTAAAATATTAAGTTTATATTTTCAGCTAGTATCCATTAAACATAAATAGTGTGACTCTTTTGTTCATACCCTTTCCTTAAATCTTTGTTTAATTAAAAGATATTTCTTACATTCTCAACCTTTCCTCAAGATTGTTACAAAGCCAGGTAGAAGACTTAATTTTAAATATATTTACCGAAATTTCAATGTATATTTCCTTACCTGACACAGATTTCTCTTTGTGATTTCTAGACATTTTCCACTTATGCCCTCAGTATACATTCAGAATCCTGATGACAGTCATATTTATTAAAGGACCAACTCCGAAGGTGCCATTCTATCTCATTTCCACAGAGGCTATTGAACTATATACCAAGTAAAATCTAGAGAGATACCTCAGTGTTTAAGAACATGTTCTTGAACTTATGCTGGGTAGCTCACAACTACTTGTGTAACTCATGGTTCATGGGATCTGGCACCTCTTGGACTCCAGAGATGTGTGTGTGTGTGTGTATGTGTGTGTGTGTGTGTTTGTGTGTGTGTTTGTCCCTCTCTGTGTGTCTCTCTCATACACAGAAATATACACAAAATAAAACATATCTTTTTATTAGTCCCTTAAGAATTTCATTCAATAAGTTAAGTTTTGACCCCATCCCCCAACTCCTCCTAAATTCACCCTTTTCATACCCACCCAACTTTGTGTTCTCTTTGTCTCACCCATCAAGTCCAATTTATGCTGTCCCTGTATGCATGGATGTATAGCTTTCCACTGGGTCACGGTTGACCTACAAGTGGCAACATTCTTAAAACTGATGTTCTCCTTCAAAAGAGCCACCAATTACCAATAGGTCTTTGGCCAGGGTTGGGACTTCATGTCAGTTTCCCCTCTCTATGCTGGGATTGATTTAGATTAAGCCTTCAGTAAAAGAAGGTGTAATGCCAATCACAGAGCAAGGAACCTCCAAACTTAGACTAAAGGAGTATTTAAAAGAACATTGGCACAGATTGATTTTAAAATAATTCAGTGTGTTGTATATTTGTCCAGAGAACACATACAAGTAACCAATAAACACATGAAAAGGTGTTCATCAGCATTATTCATTAAAGAAATATAAATCTAAACCTCAGTGAGACATCTTGGTGTTATCTTCTGAACTTACTGTATTCAAAATAACAAGTGTTGATAAGAATATGGGTTAGTTGAGGCTGGGCAGTGGGGCACATGCCTTTAATCCCAGCACTCTGGGAGGCAAAGACAGTTGGATCTCTGTGAGTTCGAGGCCAGCTTGGTCTGCAAAGCTATACACAGAAACCCTGTCTTGAACCCCCCCCAAAAGAATGTGGGTTAGTTGAAACCTTGAATTTGGTAGTAGAAATGTGAAGTTGTGCAACAGCAAGGGAAACAATGTGGAGCATTCTCAAAGAGTTAAACATAAAATTGCCATATTATCAGAAATTGCATTCATACACCCACATATATGCAAATATGTGCATATGCTTTATTGCCTTGTTTGTTTGTTTGGGGAGTACACACATGTGATGGTAAACCATGAAGGTAAGAAGACAGCATGTAGGAGTTGTTTCTATTCTACTACAAGGATTTTAAGGATCAGGCATGGCAGCAGCTATCCCCTTTATTCACTGAGACATCTCAGCAGCCCATTTATTAGAATATGTGCATCTATTGTTCCTCCTTGAATGTGGGGAGGGGCTTGGTCCTAGCTCAACTTGGTATGCTAGACTTTGTTGACTCCCCCAAGGAAGCCTTATCCCCTCTGAGGAGAGGATGAGGGTGGGAAGGGTGGGAGGTGTCGAGGAGGAGAGGGAGGGGAACTGGGATTGGTATGAAAAATGAGAAATAAATTTTTTGGATAAAAAAGAACATGGGCATCTATTAGAATATTTTAATTATTAAATATTGTTTATTCATCAAAACAATCAACATCTGACATATGCTACAATGTAGATGAGCATTAAAACTTTTCTGAGATGAGCCATATACAAAAGAAAAAGGTGTGAATCCACTTACATAGTGTCTAATGTTTCCAAAGCAAGCCCATCCTCAAGTCATGTTTAAAAGTTAAAAGTGTCTTCTGTGATTCATGCAATCTCTCAATTGACCAAAGCTACCAAGTTCTGCTGCCTACTGGGGATGGAACATGGCTCTCTCATTCATTTACATCTTCACTGGCTTCCTGACTTTCACTGCCTAATCTCAGATGTCCCAAAAATTGCTCTGTAGACCAGATTGACCTCAAACCACCAGCCCCTGCCTTCCCATTGCGGGGATTAAAGGCGTCCCCATCATACCCAGATCTAAGCTTTTCTCCAGTTTCTTTTCACAATTCTAAAACTTAGCTGGGTGAAATTTTGCTCCTAGGTCACTAGTCTCATATTCCATTTTTAATCCATATTTATGTCCTTGAACAGAGAATTTAGCTCCATTCCACTTGCTGGTACCCCTTTTCTCCTCAAATATTTTTCCCATTATGCATCCTCCTTTTTGTTATATATCTTCACTGGAGCTACCACTAATATCCACATACAACAGAATATATACTAGGATGTTTTGGGATTTCTTCTGCCAATGGAATTAATCCAAAACTCTTCACTTTAGCCTCAGGCATACTCTTCAGATGAGGGCAAAAGGAAGCCACCTTCTTCACTAAAATACCATAAGAACTATTTTTAGGCAGCATACTAAATTTCTTCTCTGAAACCTCTTGAGCAAGATCCCACCATTTCAAATCATTATCAGCACCATTGTCTTCCATACACCTACTAGTATACCCCATTAACCTGTGCTTAAAGCATTCCACTGCTTTCCTAACCCAAAGTACCAAAGTTCCTATTACTCCAAACAAAAACATGGTTATACCTGGCACATCAACAGCCACTCCTGGTACCAACTTCTGTCTTAGTAAAGAATTTTTATTGCTATGAAGAGACACCATGACCATGTCAACTCTTATAAATAAAAACCTTTAATTGAGGTAGCTAGCATAAAGTTTCAGAGATTCAGTCCATTATCATCAGCATGAGGAGCATGCAGGCAGATATGGTGTTGGAGTTGAGAGTCCTACATTTTGACTCAGGGGCAACAGGAAATCAACTGACTGACACACTGAGTGAAACTTGAGAAAAGAGATCTCAAACCCAAACCCCACAGTGACATGCTTCCTCCAAGACAATAATACCTGCACCACTCTCTTTGGGAGCCATTTTCTTTCAAACCACCACAGGATGAAATTTTCAAAAAAAATTAAATAAAAATATTTTTTAAAAGAAGATAGCAGTTTGAAGGCAAAAGGTACCAGATTAAAGCTGACATTATTTTCCTCACATAATCATGTGTACATTCATAAGCAATGACATAATTACATGTGTATACATTGTAGAATATATCTTGATATTAAAGATAACTTGTTTATTTTCTTTTTCAACCTGAATGGATGGTTGTTTCTATATATCAAAGAAAGTAATGAAGAATGGAATTTTTTAGTTCCCTAAGCTCCTACAAATAGTACATTCTAATCCTAAGTGAGTCTCATAGGTATTCATTAACTTCTCATTCTACTTTTCTAGACCTCACTACCTCACTATCTTTTGCTCAGCATCTCTTGTCATCTCTACCTTATCTATTTTCCTCTTACCTCTCTCAAATCCATTTCATTGTCAACACTCAAATGATTTGAAAATACCAGTGAGTCAATGTTATTTCCTTCAGTAGCCTTCTGTAATCCAGCCAACTCAAGACTTTGCATATAATATTTCACTCTTACAATATTCTTAACCTTATTTACACCAGTTAGCTCTTAATACATCTTACAACTCTGCTGTGACTATTCACTAATATTACATCCATAGTAAACTTTATTTTTCCCTCAAGCAAGAATGTGCCTTCTTTTGAAACTCATAAGTCTTTTTATTTAAAAAAGTGAATGTCAGTGAAACTTTCATGAAAATAAGCATATGAAGGTTGACTTAAATTACTTACACATCCCCAAATACAAACTTATTTTAGCATAAGATGTGTAAAATTATAATACAGATGTATATGAAAGGTTTAATATAAACCTGGGCTCAGAAAAGACCCTGAATGAAAAGCTCCAGTATCTCAGTAAAGTGAATACTAACATACATATATGTCTATACACATACAATTTTAAAATCTGCATATAGAAATGTTACTAAAATAAGATGAAATATTTAAATAAAGTAAAGACTGAGCGACACTAGTTAATAAACTTGTACAAATCAGTTTTAAGAGAGAAAAATTAATAAGAGATGTGATCAGCAAAATGTCAAAAGGAAGATTTACTTATTGTTAAAACAAACTTAATTGTTGAAGGGTGAAGAAGAGAGGAGAGAATTTAAGGATAAGGCAAAAATGACAGGAGAATTATATTTTACAGATATAGACTATATTCTATACCACTGTATAATACAACTATAATAAGAAGTTTATTTATTATATTAAGTAATTAGGAACAATATTTTTAAATGGTGAAAACAAGAAAATTATCAATATGAATATGACAGTTACTTTAATCAATGCATTTGATACATGGATCAAAATATCACACAGTATCCCATGAATCTGTACAATTGTCATATGCAAGTTAAAATGCATAAAAATCAAATTGACCACACAAAATTAAAATATCATGTTATATTTCAATTTTCATAGATGAAAAATAATAAAGAGCAACAAAAATAGCTCGAAAAAGCAATTTGGCACTAGGCATTGCAGGTGCATGCCTTTAATTCCAGCACTTGGGTGGCAGAGGCAGGCAGATCTCTGTAAATTCAAGGCCAGCCTGGTCTACAGATCCAGTGCCAGGATAGGCTCCAAAGCTATACAGAAAAACCCTGTCTCGAAAAACCAAAAGAAAAAAAAGTAATTTGGCATTGGTGTTATTTTGGGTTTTTAAGTATTCTAAAACATAACTCTGCAAAGACAAAATAGTAATAATCTATTTAAGGCATAACCTATAAAGGTGTATGTCAGCAACATCTCAATGGTGGGAACAGGAACAAGAAATATTTCATTGTAAGGCTTTCATTATGCCATCTATGAATAAAATAGTATTATTTGTAAGACAGGCAGACTAATAAATTCTAGGGAAGAACTAAAAATATTTTTAAAATAGGTACAAGTTGGAAGTTACTGGAAGAATTTAAATGGAAAAATGAAAACAACCCAAAAGCATGAACATGGAGAAGTCACAGTGCTTTGTAAGATATCTGGGAGAGATGCTGACTCTGTAGACCCTGTGTGGTGGGCACATAGTGTTCTGAGAAAAAAAGGGGGGGGAGAACTTAATAGACCAAATAACAGGGTCTATTTTTAATTAATTATTTGTGTTTTAAAATAATATACAGAAAACAGATTTCATTAAGGTACATTCACAGAAAATAGTATAAAATGAGGCAAATAAAATGAAATGTTAATGAATTAATTTGGGGACAATACATGGTAAACCTTTACAAATGGCTCCTGAATCATTTCAAAAGAAAATCCTATCTTGAGAGAGAGCAGTTAGAGGCAGAGCAGAGATCATTAGGTTTCAATCCTTATAGTCAAATTGATATCTAAATAGCCATCAAATATGAGCAGTTGTCCCCTTTTTTCTATGATTGACCCAGACTGGAAACTTGACTTCTAAAATGATTCTTCTCTTATAGATCTGAATGCTCTTATAATTAATAGAGTATTTGGCTTTACCCTTCATCTCCAATTTCAGTGATGTTTTACTTCTCTACTCTCTGTTTTTCTATCCTTCTCTCAAGATAATAGGTAGATAGATAGACGAATAGATAGAGATAGATAGATAGATACATAGATAGATAGATAGATAAATAGATAAAGATTTTGGTATCTATATAATATCTACTTGTTAATAAAATAGTCAGGTATGGTCACGATTTAAGCTAACTTGTAGCTCTGTGCAATAATTCACTCCCTAACACTAATAAAGAAGCAAGATACTATAAAAGCAAGGTTTCTTTCAATATACAACAGGCTGTGAATCCCTCAAATTTTCTTGATTCTGATACAGTGAGTCACATTATCTTATACAGATATTAGATGGATGATGCTCCTCTGAATCTGCTTGGTCTTGATGCTGTAAATGATGGGGTTCATAAAGGGAGGAAAGAGAAAGTAGACATAGCTCATGGTTATATGCACCACATGTGGGGCATGCTTTCCAAACCTGTGGATGAAGGTCAGACCAATCACAGTGATGTAAAAGACCAGGACACAGCTAATGTGGGAGACACAGGTGTTGAGGGCCTTTGTTCTCTCCTCTCCAGAGGCTATGCCCATAACTGTCTTCAGAATGAGGACATAAGAAAAGACAATGATCAGTGCATCAAGAAAGAAAGTCAAGGCAACCAAAACAACTGGATACACGCGGTTGAAGGTGATGTCAGCACATGCGAGTTTCATGACATCTTGGTGGAGACAGAAGGCATGAGAAAGAACATGGGAACTGCAGTATGGGAACCAAAAGAGTGGCAGGATTGGAGGTACAAGAGATAAAAAGCCTCTCATTACTACCCCAAGTCCTATTTTTATAACCCTGGAATTGGTAAGAGTAGAGTTGTAATGCAGAGGTGTGCAGATAGCAACAAAGCGATCATAAGACATGGCAAGCAAGACCCCTGACTCCACAATGGAAAGGGAGTGAATGATGTAGGCCTGTAAGAAGCAGGCCCCATGTCTTATCTCTCTGTGATTCACCCACAGGACTGCCATTACAGTGGGCATTGTGGTCAGTGTAACTGTAAGATCTGTTCCTGCCAGCATGGCAAGGAAATAGTACATGGGTTCATGGAGATTGTGGTCATCCTTGATGAGGTAGATGAGTGTGCCATTGCCCAGAAGCACAGAGACATAGATGGCAAAGAAGGGGATGGAGATCCAGGGGTGAGCTGCTTCCAGTCCTGGGAAGCCAGTCAGAAGAAATGGGGCAGCACTGATATTGGGCCACATAGTATGCATACTAGACAATTCAAAGCACACTTTCTTTTCTGTGGTGATTGTCTTGCCTTTCTTTTGATCACAAATGTTTTATGGCAGCCTCAATTACAGTATTCACAATTAGCAATAAATACTTCCCATGTGCATTAAAAACACATCATTTATAGCATCATACATCACTTTCATATGTATATATAAAATGTTTCAATGATTACAAAGCAACAATGACCAATATAATCCATATGGATATTAATTTTCCCTAGTAAGACTGATGTTTGTTTACAAGACTTTTGTTATATTTAAATTTGAATTCCATTTTATATTTCACAATTACAAAGGAGACATAGTTTTATTAGAAAACTTTTCTTACTTTGATTTTGCAACTAACTCATAATACTTTATTGAATTTTCCCCAAAGCCCTGAGTCCTTTACAGAAATAAATGGACATGGCCAGATAATGCCACATGTATACTAAAAACATTTCACATTTTCATAAAGTTCATCCATGAGTCTCTCACTAGAAATTCCACGTCTGCCTTGACATTCTTGCTGAAATAAAAAGTCTGGAACCCCAAGTGAATGATTTGAATGGAAATTTGTCTCTATTTTCCTGTCTATGTCTCACAGATATAGGAGAGTAGTCTTCCCTTATTTCAATCCCTGGCACTCACCAGCCTCATAGTCTTGATGTTGGGTAGGTGCCTGTCACACACCAGTCCAGACAGATTCTTCTGAGAGTCTGTTGCTGAACCAACTTAGAAAGACACACCTGATGATATCACCTCCCCAGAGTCTTTCCTTTCAAGATGCTCAGGGGACCTGGGGAATCTCCTTACCTCTTTTCTGTGCCACTCAATTAATGCTCTTAAGTGTTTCAGACATATCCCCCCAGGGTAAAGAAGAAACACCAAAAATCAGATACCTACTGACATAGATAATGCTGTCAAGATCCTCAGCATCAGGATCTCATAAATATAAGCATGCGTTTCCTATCATCTTTCTCAATGTCCAAAAGGATACTAGTTGCTATTAGGATTTCATATCCCTCTGTTGATCCTGTTGCTTAAAACCCCAGTTACATTTTGTCTTTTCTGATCCCTTGGGGAAAGTCAATTCTGGTACACAAGAACCTCATTGGATATACCAACTCCTATCTGAACTGTGAACATTGGGTGTCTCACATTTTTTTGAAGATCAATGTGTTTGTATTCAGACATTTGTCTATTTTTGGTCAAATTCAGAGCAATAGACTCGTTCTTTTTCTTAGAAAGACAAATCACACCTTCAGCATGAGATAGAAAGAAAATTTACCATCAATTTATACAGAAGTAACATTGTTGCATTTATGGTTCTGTAGCCTCCTCAAAGCCCCTAAATAACACACAAGACACTATATTAATTATAATGCTGTTGGCCAATATCTAGGGGTTCTTACTGACTGCCTCCGTCTTAAGTATTAACCCATAACTACTAATATATATATTTCTACAAGGTATTATCTACTGAGAACGCCAGACTCATGTGTTCTCCCCTCCTGGTATCACATGGTGACTTCACTACACTTCCCAGAATGTAGTATACTAGAAATGATACATGGAATGCTTCTCTGGAATCAGGAAATACTCTGGAATAAAAGAATAATTGTAATGATAAGAAACTAGAAACATGAACAGTGCTGTCTCAATGCAGAAACAGATATCCACACTGACATAGGATAAGATAAAGTGTGATTAATTCAAACAAATAGATACTTTCTGGCTACACTAAGAAATTGAGTTATTAGAATGAAATGAATGAGATAAAGCATATTCTGACCACAGATTAGCTTACAAATCATGTAGGGAGTTTTGGCATTATACTAAATGTGAAATAAGGATCAGCATGTATATTTACAATCAGATGATGGTTATTTAAAGCCATCTTAAATGTACTAAAGGGGTGAGGATAAAATTCTCAAGATACATTAAAACAGTGCTAAATTATGTTGGTCAGTTTATGGCAAAGTGTTACCAGTGTAGCATGGATGGTCAACCATGGATTTTGTGACTCAGGAACAACAGAAGTGGGTGATGAAAGATGGCAGATTAATGGAAAAATCACAATGGAGAAGATGTCTTCACATGTTATAACTGTGTAATTTGCTAAATTTTCAGGGACTGACCCATCTGTGACTAGCACTCCCATCCTGAAGTGGAATATGATATGACTCAGCTGCTCTATCACCTCCTAGGCCTCTGCTGACCAATGCCACACCCACAACAGCCATCTGCCTACAGGGCAGAAGAATGGGTGAGTTTGCCTGTCTTTCTAGCCACCATCAATGAAATAACACAAAAGTTTACTAGTTCTAGTCTTTGTAGCATTGTTCAACATTACATTTTTAAGGTTCATTGATGCTGTAGTACAGATATGGAGTTTCTAATGAGGGGGAACTGGACACATCAAAATATCTGTTCTTCTGTTGGTAGATAGTTGAACAGTTTATGGTTTGGCATCATTACTGGTGTGCTAATGTAAGTTTCCAGTGTGTGACTTTGATGAGCACAAAACTGATTTTTTTTGCTAAAATGGGCTGCAGGGTGTTCTCAGAATATATTAGTAGATGCTACTAAACTGATTTTTAAAGTGTTCTATTTTTGCACCCTCAGTGGTGATTACAGTGCACTTTTTATATCCTCACTAGCAATAGCCTTGCTGACCCGTCACCCACCCACAATGATGAATGCATTTATTAGAATAGCTTCAAGGCTGTGGTCTGTCTGGCTAGTCAAACAATGGCTGACTACCAATGGAAGATCCAATGATGCAGTAACTGTTTAGTTCATGATTTTGGAGGTCTCAGCTGGTCTTCAGTATATGTCAGAATCCTGAAAAAGTAGGTTCTGATGCCAGCGAAGGAATGAATTCAATAGCCAGAGACAAGGTAAGCAGAAAAAAAACAAGCTCCCTTGTTCTTTATAAAGACTACAGGCAGAAGATGTGTATCAGAGCAAAGGTTGGTCTTCCCACCACAGAAGATCTGGATTAAAGATGGATCTTCCCAATTCACATAATTTAATTAAACAATCTCTCATAGGTATACCCAGCCAGTTGGATTTTACTTAAATCCAGATATAGTCAAGTAGACAACCAAGAATAACCATCGCAAGTCTACCTCTTGTCAACTTAAAATGTACTCATATCTCCTTAAGGCATTCTTAATTGTCAAGTGAAAATAATAACAAGGTCATAATTACACATAACATGATATAACTATCCCTTGTATAGCTGCAAATGAATTATAACTCTTAGAGTAGGCAACAATGTACATTGAGAGACATTCTTTTACTATTTCATACTTAAATGTAATAACCATTGGTATTCTCTTAGTTGATGTTACATTATATGATAAAGAAATCTAGGAAAGAAAACAAAAATATCTTTACAAAAACATTCTTAACAAAATATGACAGAATCACTCATGTCAATTCATAATCTTTGTTTCTGCAACTGGTCACAAGACCTTAGTTGGTATTTATAACCACCTTTCTCTACTACCCATTCTGTATTGTCTTTACCCTCACCAAGTACTTTAGCAAGTCTTAGTTCTTTTCCTGGAGGAGTGACCCATACCTTCACGGCTGATGAGTCTGTAGTCCTTGTCAATCTGTGTGGATTAGGCTGTGTATTTTCCCATTCACTTTAATCACAAGACATGGTAGCCACCAAAGTTGCCCTAAAAGATATCCTAAACCCCAGATATAATATTTATCATCTCCATTGTGGATAAAAAATCCAGTGTTCCTTTGGTAATCTGTATCAATCACCCTTCCTAACACTGTTGTTCCTTTCTTTGCCTGTAGGCTTGGGGACATAAAGAACCCAAAGTGGTCAAGGTGAATTCTGAGCTTCAACAGGATGCCTGTTGCATATCCTGGTAGGAGTGTTCCCCATTCTGGAACCAAAACTTCTAGACCATCCAAATTTAACATTGTGAAAACAGAAAGTAATTTTTCTTAATGGGGTTCAGTAGGAATAATAATGAGGGGAACTATACCCTTTTCCACCCATTCATTCTTGGACTATGGATCCTGGCTATGGGAGAAAACATATATTGGATGCTGATTCAATGTACTGCCTTCTGAATAACTTTGTCCCAGCCCTCCAGGCTACTTCCACTAATTGAAGCTGTAAATGTGTGTTCAAAAGGCCACTCTATCTTTCTATCAGGTCAACTGCTTCAGAATTGTGAGAGAAATGTTACCACTAGTGGATTCCATGACCATGGGCTCACTATCACACTTCTCTAGCTGTCAAGTAAGTTCCTTGGTCATAAGCATTGCTCTGTGAAATACTATGATGGTATATACAACATTCACTAAGCCCATGGATGGTGGTTTTTGAAATAAATATAATGTGCAGGAAAGTCAAATCCATAACCAGAATAAGTTACTACTCCAATAAGGACAAAGCATTGTCCTTTCTGCAGAAGATTCGGCAGAGGAAGTGAACCTATGTAGTCAATATGCCACCAGGTGAAAGACTGGTCAGCAGGAAATGGTGCCATACACAGGAATCCATATTGGTCTCAGCTGTTGGCGGATATGGTACTCAGTAGCAGCTGTAGCCAGGTCAACCTTGTTCAGTGGAAGTCTACCTTGTTGGGCCCATGCAAAACTATAATCTTTTTTATTATTGTTATTTATTTTTAAATTAAAACAAGGTTGCTTCACAAGTCAGTTCCAGGTCCCTCTCCAGCTTCCCTCCGCTCCTCCCGTGCCCTCCCCCCAACCCCCCCAGTATCCCCTCATTTCCCCAGGGAGGGTAAGGCCCTCCTTGGGGGTGTCCATAGTCTGTCATTTCATCCAGGGCAGGGCATAGACCCTCCCCCAAGAGTTGAGGGTGAGAGTGCATCTCACATTGTTGGATGGGAGTCCAAAATCCATGTGTATATTCAGGATAAATACTGATCTACTGCCCAAGGCTCAATAGATTACCTAGACCTCCTCACCAACATCCCCATGCTGGATTCCCAGGCATCAGCCTGAGATTCAAGAGCTAACCCTTGTCAGGTTTCTGGGGATTAAACCAGCCCAGTCTTAATCCCTTTGGTCATCAGTCCTCCCTCTCTGTCACTGGCTTTCTTGAGTTCAGCTCAGTACTTAACTGAGGGAGTCTGCCTCTTCTTCCATCAGCCACTGAATGGAGTTTCTGTTTCCCAGACTCTCTGGCCATGGGATTTTAGGCTGGCACTCCACAGATCTACGTCTAAAATTCATATATGAGAGAGTACATGCCATGTTTCTCTTTTTGTGACTTCGCTACCTCACTCAGGATGGTTTCTTCTAGTGTCATCCATTTGCCTGCAAATCTCAGGATTCCATTGTTTTGTTCTGCTGACTAATACTCCATTGTATAAATGTACCACATTTTCTCTATCGACTCTTTGGTTGAGGGGCATCTAGGTTGCTTCCAAGTTCTGGCTATTATAATAATGCTGCTATGAACATAGTGGAACAGACATCCTTGTTGTATGAATGGGCATCTTTGGATATATGCCTAAGAGTGGAGTTGCTGGGTCTTGTGGTAGGTTTATTCCCATTTTTGTGAGGAATCTCCATACTGATTTCCAAAGTGGCTGTACAAGTTGGCACTCCCATCAGCAATGGAGGAGTGTCCCCCTTTTACCACATCCTCTCCAGCATAAATTGTCATTGGTGTTTTTGATTTTAGCCATTCTGACAGGAGTGAGATGGTATTTCAGAGTTGTTTTGATTTGCATTTCCAGGATGGCTAAGGATGTTGAGCACTTTCTCAAGTGCCTCTCAGCCATTTTAGACTCCTTTATTGAACATTCTCTATTTAGTTCTGCAGCCCAATTTTTAATTGGATCCTTTGGTGTTTTGGAGACTTGCTTCTTGGGTTCTTTGTAAATTTTGGAGATCAACCCTCTGTTAGATGGGGATTAGTGAATATTTTTCCCATTCTGTAGGCTGCCTTTTTGTCTTGCTGACTCTGTCCTTTGCCTTACAGAAGCTTCTCAGGTTCAGGTGGTCCCATTCATTAACTGTTGATCTTATTGTCTGTGCTACTGGTGTTATGTCCAGGAAGCTGTCTCCTGTACCAATTCGTTCAAGGGTACCACCCACTTTCTCTTCTAAGAGGTTCAGTGTGGCTGGATTTATGTTGACGTCTTTGATCTATTTGGACTTAAGTTTTGGGCATAGCGATAAATATGGATGGATCCGCATTCTTCTACATGCCAGTCTCCAGTTATGCCTGCACCATTTGTTGAAGATGCTTTCTTTATTCCATTGTATATTTTTAGCTTCTTTGTCAAAGATCAGATGTTCATACGTGTGTGGGTTAATATCAGGGTTTTCAATTTTATTTCATTGGTCTACCTGTCTATTTTTGTGCCAATACCAAGCTGTTTTCAGGACTATAGCTCTATAATAGAGCTTGAAGTCGGGGATGGTGATGCCTCTGGACATTGCCTTGTTGAACAGGGTTGTTTTGGCTATCCTGGGTCTTTTGTTTTTCCATAAAAATTGATTATTGTTCTTTCAAGTTATGTGAAGAGTTGTGCTGTGATTTTAATGGGTATTGCATTGAATCTGTAGATTGCTTTTGGCAGGATTGCCATTTTACTACATTGATCCTGCCTATCCAAGAGCATGGGAGATCTTTCCATTTTCTGAGGGCTTCTTTAATTTATTTCTTTAAAGATTCAAAGTTCTTGCGATACAGGTCTTTTATTTGTTTGGTGAGCATTACCAGAGGTATTTATGTTGTTTGTGGCAATTGTAAAGGGTGATGTTTCTCCGATTACTTTCTCAGCCCTTTTATCATCTGTATATAGTAGGGCTACTGATTTTCTTGAGTTGATCTTGTAGCCTGCCACTTTGCTGAAAGTGTTAATCAGCTGTAAGAGTTCCCTGGTAGAGTTCTTTGGGTCATTTATGTAAACTATCTTATCATCTGCAAATACTGAAAGTTTGACCTTTTCCTTCCCAATTTGTATCCCCTTGATCTCCTTTTGTTTTCATATGGCTCTGGCTAGAACTTTAAGTACAATATTGAAAAGGTATGGAGAGAGTGGACAGCCTTGTCTTGTTCCTGATTTTAGAGGAATTGCGTTAGTTTCTGTCCATTTAGTTTGATGTTGGCTGTTGGTTTATTGCATATAGCTTTTATTATGTTTAAGTATGTTCCTGTTATCCCAGAAATTCAAAGAACAGCTTATACCAATTCTTCTCAAAGTATTCCACACAATAGAAGCAGAAGGGTCTTTGCCAAACTCTTTCTACAAAGCTTCAATAACCTTGATCCCCAAGCCACACAAAGACACAACTAAGAAAGAGAACTTCAGACCAATATCCCTCATGAACATTGATGCAAAAATACTCAAGAAAATACTGGCAAATCGGATCCAAGAACACACCAAAACAATCATTTACCACAATCAAGTAGGGTTCATCCCAGGGATGCAGGGATGGTTCAACATACGAAAATCCATCAATGTAATCCACCATGTAAACAAGCTGAAAAACAAAAATCACATGATCATCTCACTAGATGCTGAAAAAGCCTTTGATAAAATCCAACATCCCTTCATGATAAAGGTCTTGGAGAGATCTGGGATAACAGGAACATACTTAACCACAATCTTTACAACCATGGCCATGTTATTCATGAGCCCTTAGGACAATGATAGGGACAGCCAGAGAAAAGAGACAATCTGTTTATAGACTGAGTTATTCTATCTATTTAGTTGTAGAATTCCTCCTGAGCTGCAATCACATTTTTATGAGAATTTATATGGGATATAAGTATCTTCAATTCCTTTGACCATTTGGATACATTTATCTAAGTTCTTTTGCCCAGATGCCTTTCCCAACAATTTTCCAACCATGCTTTTTTCATGTCCTGGAGCATTCAGTCAATCCATTACCTACATTAGATAGCAATTGTACATCTGATCATTTCTCCTTCCAAGCAAAATGTACCATTATGTGTACCATCCAAAGTTCTTCCCGCTGTGAAGATTATAATGCTGCAGTTGTCCACTTCTAATTGGTGTCTACATAATGTGAAGAACCATCAGTAAATAAGACCCTAATCTCTTCCTCACTCCTATAGTTACAGGGCACAATCCATGAGGCTATGGGTGTTTGCATGGCAGAAGATGGCACTGTAATGGAAGGAGAAACCATAGGCATTTAAGCAATTTCTTCATACAACTTGTTTGCATGTTTAGGGCCTGCCTAGTCCCAATCATGTATATACCACTTCCATTTGATAATGAATTTATGCTCTGAATTTCCTACTTTATGATTTGGTATGTCAGAGAGCACACAGCTCTTACTTGATAGGTCAGGTTGTATGGTATATATGGTAACTTGATGACCCTTTGCCAAGTGTCCAGTTTCCAGTAAGTCCCAATAGCAGGCCAACAGCTGTCTGTCAAAGGGAGAATAGTATCCACAGTGCTGGTATAGCTTTGTTCCAAAATCCCAAAGGTCTCTCCTGTGATTCACCTATAAATGTCTGCCAAAGATTCCAAAGAGCATCACTATCTGCCATTGACACCTCAAGTACCATTGAGACCGCTGAACCATATGGTCAAAGTGGTAGAGCAGCCTGCACAGCAGCTTGAACCTGTTGAAGAGACTTCTGTATCAGGTTTGAATCACAGCCAGCAGCTTGCTGAGTCACTTGGTATATGGGCCAGAGTAATAAATACATCCAAGTGATGAATGTGCTGTCTCCAGAATCCAAGTAGGCCCTTTAAATGTTGTACTCCCCTCTTGGTGTTGGGAGGGGCAAGGAGCAGTAATTTATCCATGATCTCTATGACCCACACCTCTGATCTCCTAAAAATTTCACTTAGACAGAAGTCCTTTGAATTAGGAAGCAGTGCAGGTGGGAGACAGATTGGGAATATTATAATAATCAGAATGCATATTATACAGGTATGAAATTGTCAACATGTTCAATAAAAGTAAAATTAAAAGCAACATTAAGTTTTGATAATTTGCATAATACAAGGTTTATGGTACATCTCAGTAAACATATGTTCCAAAACCTATTTGGAAAAGATCAGTAACATTCCATGTATGATGTTATAATATACTCCAGTTGTCAGTTGATCTGTGAAAGGCAGGGACTGAACTTAGATGGGGGTGTGAATGGCAGAAGACTTTGAAAATGGCTTCTGAGCTCTGAATATCATCAAGTACATTTTTTGTTGTTATTTTAATATAGAATCTCTGTATTGTCCATCCCAGGTTGTTCAATAATTTGGTATACATTCCAGGATGGTCCTAAAGTCATGATCCTACTTCACTAGCCTGTTAAATGCTGGGACTCTGGTATGTTCCAGGATGCTCAGATGCTGCTTTCAATAGCAGAATGTACTTGCTTGATTTATCAACAATCAAAGGCATTCTTCCCAACCTGAGAATGTGGTCAATATCTAGCCTCTAGTTCTCATCTCATATACAATCCACTTAAGATGTAGGGGACACTACTCTCAATGTTATAACCTCCTGGTGCCAGTAAATCACATCTAATGACTCAGTGAGGAGGAATTTAAAGGTCTAGCATTTAAACCATGAGGGCTGTAGTATGTCTGATTGGGTAATACTTATACTGAACTCCAATTGATAGATTCCTCAACGTTTGACAAATATATCTCAGTTGCATATGTTCTTCTTATCAATTCACTACTTTTCTTTTAAAACAGTTAATTGTTTCTTTAATAAACACAACTGGGCTCAAACTGTCTGATTCCCTCATATGTCTAAAGACTTCAGCCTGTAACATGAATATACTGTTTCAGAAGTCTTAGGCATCTACAAATGGGAGCATTTGCTATCATAATAATAGTACAGATGTCTTGATAGGGCATTATTACGTGGCAACTCTTATTTAAACAAAACTGACCCAGTGTTCTCCTTTAATTTGCATGTATTTCTCATTTCAGAGGGAAGGATTTAGACTACTTAAAGACAGAAGGTAATAGAGTTTCCAAAACTCTACAGCAGTCCAGATTCCAAACTGTTCTGACCAAATGCTTCTCAGTGCTAGACATCTGAAGTTTTGACAATGTCACCAAAGAATGGACAAACTCAAAATCTCAGGTCAGTGAGGATGCGTAATAAACATTCTCTCTGGGGTTTGACTGCAGGCACCAAGGCATAGGAAGACCTCTTGTGTGATAGAGAAAAACAGTAGTAGTACTTTCCAAGATCTAGTGATAAAAGTAGTGAGTCCTAAACATATTCAAGCATCTTTACATTGAGAGTGACTGAGTTTCTAGAAATAATACTTCACTCAGTCTGTGTGTTTCACTGATTTGATAAAAGTGTTTAAAGCTGCAAATATAAGATGATGTTGGAAACAGTTTGCATGTACACGTAAGCTAATCCATCAATGATTCTTAATCAGGACACAAGTTGTCTCCTGGTAATTAGGTTATTTATAAAGTAAAGCAGGAGAACTGAACAAAATCTCAGAGATGTCCTTCTGAGCAAATGATGAAGTGCTCCTGATAAAGAAGACAGAGTAAGGACAAAAGGGAGGTAAATAGGGAAAAGGAAGGTGTTTTGCTTAGTTACATCCTAACATTCTATGACTCATTTACTCTAGAAAAATTTTGGGCCTATTCTAAATACCAGGATTCAGGATTAGCACGGCCATGGCAAGAGTCCTTAAGTACCAATACTACTAAAGTTCTTCTAAACTATAGTGATTTCTTTATTCATTTTGAATGGAGTATAGGATTTACAAAATTTTCTTCTAAATCTGATCTTCATACATAGCTTATCTCTAATGTAGACTCCAATAAACTTACATATGGAGAGCTCTGAATAATGTAGAATTGTTCTTGATATATCCTGTTTCCCGATATCTAGAAAACTCCCAGAAATGATTGAATTACCATTGTTGTAAATAAGGACCTCTGAACATCTACACAACATGTAGCATCCTCAAGGTACAAACCCTAAAGAACTGGAGTTGTTCACCGTATCCAACAGATATTTTCCTCTACAATGCCCTCAGTATTACTCAAAACCTCCTCCTCTGCATTTGTGCGCACTGACTTCCCAGGTTTGGAGAAAGCCCATTACCTGATCTCGTTCCCATTGCTGGTGGCCTACATCTCCATACAATTTGGCAATGGAATCCTTCTTTTCTTCATTAAGGATGACCACAACTTCCATTAGCCCATGTACTATTTCTTAGCTAATCTGGCAGCTACAGATCTTGGAGTAACATTGACCACTGTGCCCACAGTGATGAGTGTACTGTGGTTAAATCACAGGGAGATTGGCCATGGAGCCTGCTTCTCATGGGCCTACTTTATCCACACTCTTTCTATTGTGGAGTCAGGGGTCTTGCTTGCCATGGCCTATGACCATTTCATTGGTATTAGAAACCCATAAGATACAAAACCATCCTTACAAATACGAAAGTAATAAAGATTGGCATAGGTGCATTGATAAGGGCTGGTTTATCAATCATGCCAATAATCATTCGCCTGCATTGGTTTCCCTATTGTCTATCCCATGCTTTCTGTCTACACCAACATGCCATCAAACTAGTTTGTGCTGACATCATATTCAATCATCTCTATCCAGTTGTGGTTGTATTTGCAATGTTTCTGCTAGATTTCCTGATCATCTTTTTCTCTTATGTTTTAATTCTGAAGACTGTCATGGCCATTCCTTCTACAGATAAGCAGACTAAGGCCCTCAACACATGCATCTCCCATATCTGTTGCATCCTGGTCTTCTATGTCACTGTGGTTGGTCTGACATTTATTCACAGGTTTGGAAAGCATGTTCCTCATGTGGTTCACATCACAATGAGCTTCCCTCCTTTTATGAACCCTGTCATCTACAGCATTAAGACCAAATGGATTCAAATTGGTTTACTTCACTTATTCTCTCGACCTTGTTCTAGAACATGACACTGACTGCTATCTGAGGAACAGCTCCTAGGATGTGTTAATAGTGAGATTTCAGGTATAAGCACCCACACAAAACATTTGAATAGAAACCTACTAAAGCCTCTGCTGTTCGATTGCTGTCTATTGCTGATGTGATATGGTATGATGTACTCACAATACTAAGTGCCTTGTGAAGACCTCACTCTGATGTTAACAAGTTTCCTAAGGTAAATAATACAATTTGTTGAGCTTATGACATGTGACATGTACAGATATATATTGCCTTTGAAACAACAGTCTAGATCATACTTTTTTGGGTCAAAGCCTGTAATTCTTCATTTGATCTCCATCAATGGTCCTCCTATACTTAGGGCTAAAGCATTCTACCTGAATGGAGCTAGTTACTGGTTCTAGAAAATTATCTTGAGTGTAATTGAGCCAGACACTGCCTTCAGTTCAGGATGATTGACTTAGGAAAAGCATGCCCAGGAAAATCTGCTCACTTTCAATTTTGATATATACTTATCAAATAATAATACCAATAATAACAATTATTAAGACAAATATAATCCTAGTCCAGATAACCATTATCTTGAGAAGTTTGGTCCCAGGTACTGCTGAATAAATATACGTATTTTCAGTTATTAAATTGATATAAGAGGTCATATTGAGAAGAGCATATTTAACACTAGATAGGAGGTCCTGGCCCACAGAATCCCAGAGCATGGTGTTGCTGAGCATTTCTCTGGATGGGAAGGATTGAGGAAGGTAGAGTCAGTGGGTATTACAGAAAGAGAATCTTTCCTTTTCTTTCCCCAAACATACTTCAGCTTCTATTCTGATCACTCAGTAGGCTTTGGGGAAGGGCACCTGTGATTTATGCCCTCTTAAAGAGCCAATATCCACGACTCGATGCATAAGTCTTAAGTACTCCAAAAAATATTCATGATACAACTACAGGACATAAAGTTCTAGGCTCACACATAACCACACCCATGAAGAATCATTCATTTCTCAGTCTCTGAGCTCTGTCACACTAGCCTTCAAAGTAACATACACTGGCTACATAAACTCTTTCTCACAAAAGGTATAATTTTCTAGAACTGTTGGGGTTTATTATTGACTTAGAGAAGAGAAAAAGAAATAATATCTTTACAAAAATTTCCTAGCCACTATACAACTTGTACCTGATCTGCCAATGAACTATGTCTTGTTTTATGTTGTGCTTCTGCAGCTTGGCTTTATGTTTGGATTTTATGTGAAAGTTGTTTCTCCTTTCATATCTCCGAGAGTTTGTTGTTTATGACAGAATAGCACAAGTCCTACTACTGTAGTACAGAATTTAACAAATAGATTTTTAATAAAAATATAATTTTTAAGCTAATATAAGAAAGTTTAAGTGACTGGCTCTCTGTGGCCATCTGTCTGTCTGTATGTATGTATGTTATGTCCAACCTATGTCTCTTTTATTTTGTCTTATAATGTTTTTCAAAGTATGCGCAAACTAGATGGTATTATCACCTAGAAACTTCAAAAATGTAAGGTCTGAGATATATCTCTGTTTTTGGAGTACTTGCTTGGCATATATAAATCCCTTGATTCAACTCTGAAAATCACATAAAACTGCACCATGTGGAAATGCACACCTCAGCCCAGCACTTAGGAAGTAGAGGCAGGATGATCAATATTCAGAAGTCATCCTTAACTACATAGAATATTTTAGAAGATCACACAGTGAAAGAAATCATGTATCAAAAAATTAGTTTGAAATTTTCCCTCTCTCAGAATGAGTTCAGAGGGGAATCTGTCCTATATAAATACAATCAATTCTCCATTTTCTCACTAGTTTTATGATCTTGAGTTCTGCTTCAATCAGCTATTAGAGATACTTGATAACGATATTTTTAATAAATTCTCTTTTCTTTTCTTTGTGTCTTTTTATTTTAAAGATTTATTTATGTAAATGTGTTCTATCTGCACGTACACTTCATGCCAGAAGAGGGCACAAGATCTTGTTACAGATAGCTGTGAGCCACCATGTGATTAAGAGATTTGAACTCTGGACTTCTGGAAGTGCTGCCTATGCTTTCATCCACTGAGTCATCTCTCCAGCCATGATATCAGTACTTTTATGAGTTCTATAAGTTGATATATATCCCTGACACCATTGTGAGCATGACTTTACCATTGATATTTTATAAAATTCTCCGTCTTTTTCCCCTTTCATGGTTTATAAGTCTTTTTAGGAAGCAGAACTTGAGATAGCCTATCAAAACCTAAGAGCAACAAGAAAATTCTCACTGTCCCAAGTTCCAGTGAAAGCCACTTAGTGGAATCCCTATATCCTTGTCTTATTTTATATGTATAGTTTAAGTAGGTGATAAAAGGTCTCTGAACTCCTGTTTGCTTTCCCTTGGAGAAACAAGGAAACATCCTTGCTGGTCTACAATTGTAGGAGGAGATGTTTAACTACAGGAAGCATAGACAGTCTTGCTAACTCTCCTAATGCTGTCACAAAGCTGTCCACCTGCTATAATATTTCTAAAAGTATATAGTTCCTTGTTTTTTTCCATTTTGCCATTGGAGCTACTTTATCTAAACATGAGTAATGTAATGAACAATATTCTGTATACTCTCTGTCTACACAAAAGTAGAAGATTTACCATTTATTTACAATGGCACACTAGAAATTTAGTAATATGTAGAAAACACTACAAAATATTTGGATAAGCAACACACTAGGGCCTCCCTGAAAGCTTTTTCTTCATGTCTTATGATATCCATGTATATCTTTGAGGCTTCCAAGGGTACAATAAAGAAAGATTTTGTTCTCCAATTTTAACAAGATAATTTCTTGAGCTAAATGTCAGGCACACTCCCAAACTGGAGGATTGACCCAGGTATCTGCAGAGACAGTTGTTAGAGTATGATAAGCTCCTAGGATCAGAGTCAACAGGCAGCTTCTGGCAGAGGCCAGCTGAAAACACAGAAGTTGTATGATCCTAAGACAAGTTAACTACTCAGTAATAAATAATCTGTTATTTTGAGATTAGTCTACAAGCTAAGCCTTGAAAGTAGAATAATAGTGGAAAGTCTGTTTAAATAGCAGTGCAGCTTCCTGTCTAGAAACACATTCACAACCTAGTCTAATGTCATCAGTTGATAAGGCCCTACCCTGCCTCCAGAGCTCACGTGGAGCAGAGACCCAATTGGAATAAAATAGTTAACTCCTATATTGCATAAAAACAAGCATAATGTGGACATATAAATTCATTCTTCAGATTATCTTGCTATATTTGAGAAACACAAGTAAGGCATTACAGCTCTCCCTCATCTTGACACCTCCTAAGAAAGTAAATATATGGCATTGCCAGAGAACAGAGCACAGCTCCACACTACTGCTCTCAGTAGACTGAGATGTTCCTCTAGACTTTGAGAGATTTAGTCTCAGGCCAATTGGGAGTTTATAGCTTCAAAATTGTGTAAAGGCTTTCCAGTACTATACAGTTCAGTGAATAGAGATGGTGATATTTTTTAAGATATTTAAATATATGCTTGTAAAAGAAAGGCACTCAGAAAAAGTGAGATGTAGCCAAGTCAGAGTATTTGTATCCCAAAAGTAGAATCAAATGAAAGTTGGATGCACTCAAGACTAGGTGCTGGTCACTCCAGCGGAGTGAGCCATTTTCTTGGCATTGGCCACATGGGCCATTTTGATGACTCAAGATATATCTCAAAAGGTTGCTTTGAAAAAGAAACATTTTGATATGTGAGTCATGTTAAAGTCTCTCTAAAGATGGTCTGTGAAAGTAAAAACACTAAAGCTACACAAAGGTTTCAATGCATGTCTTTTTCCTGTGAATGGGGTTTCTGGTGGGATTTTAGAAAACTGGGGATGTATACCAGAGAAAGGAGAAGTCCAGTGAGCAGCTGTTACTCATGTTAGAATTCTTGCTTTGCTGCTAGCAAGGACATTAACTAAATTCTAGAACTAGGGCATTCATCCCTCCTCCTCATGTCCTCTGCCTGTTTACCTTGCCTCAGGGTGGCTTGTGTTACTTCCACATATAAGGGACTGCTTTAATTTTTTCCAAGAATTATGAGTCCCTGATTAGCTATTCAATAGAAAGTTGACACATATACATTTAAGCAACACAGAACATGCTCAGCAAGTTGTATTTGTGCACTTATTCATCTACATGTACATATAACAGCAATAAAGAAGAGGAGGTAATTGTGAATTTGGGAAGGAGGTTGAGTAGAGGCATTGGAGATATAGGAAGAAGATGGAGGCTACCATAATTCTATATTAATTAAATTTTAAAATTAAAAAAATATTGTCATTCCTATGCCACATTTGGTCTCCTCGAGAACTGTCTAACTCATGTATTTATATGAACATAATTCATTGGAGGAACAAAGCATGGGACAGTTAATATGTTCCCTGGATGAGTACATAATAAGGCTGGGATTCAGATAACATATCTGAATTGATGTCAGAAGCTCTTCGTGCCTCCTGTGTCTTCCTGAGATCTCCTTAGAGCAGAAGGTCATTAGTGAAAAATATCCCTGTGACAACTTACATACATGCAAATTTTTCTTTCTCACTCTGTATTTTGTGGCTAATTCAGTTTTGTTCTGTATATTGATTCCCTTGAATTACTCATCTGAGAATTTGTTTGCTAATGTATTACATATGGTTATAGTTTCTTGTTTATTGGGAACATCCATCAATAGTGTTGCATACAACACACTGCTATCTTCCTCAGAAATATGTGACTAGCACTTCTGTCCTGAAGGTGAACATGACATGACTCAGCCTCTCTACCACCTCCTAGGCCTCTGCTGACCAGTGCCATACCCACAACAGCCATATTCCTCCACAGCAGAAGAATGGAGGAGATTTGCCTGTCTTTCTAGTTAGCATCAATGGAATAACACAAATGTTTACTAGTTCTACTCTTTGTAGAATTATTCAACGTTGCATTTTAAGGTTCATTAATGCCATAGTATAGATGTGGAGTTTTTAGTGAGGGGGACATGGACACCTCAAAATATCTGTTATTCTGTTGGTAGATAGTTGAGCAGTTTATGGTTTGACATCATTACTGGTGCGCTGATGTAAGTATCCACTGTGTGGCCTTGATGATCACACAATTTATCTTCTTTTTGCTAAAATGAGCTGCAGGGTATGCTCAAAATGTACATTAGTAGATACTGCTAAACTGATTTCTCAAGTGTTATATTTCTGCTTCCTTGGTGGTGAATGGAGTGCAGTTTTTCCATCCTCGCCAGCACTTTATGTTATTACCTAGTTGACATGTCACCCACCCACACTAAAGAATGCATTTATGAGATTAGCTTCCAGGCTGTGTTCTGGCTAGTCAAACAATAGTTGCATAAAAATGTAAATTCCAATGATGCAGTAACTGTTTAGTACATGACATTGGAGGTCTCAGCTAGTCTTCCGTATATGTTAGAATCCTGAAGAAGTAATCTCTAATGCCAGTGAAGAAATGAATTCAAGAGTCAGAGCCAAAATAATCAGGAAAAGAGAGCAAGAGCCCGTGTTCTCTATACGGGCTACCAGAAATAAATGTAGCTCAGGTTAAAGGTGAGTCTTCCCACCACAGAAGACCTAGATTAAAGATGGATCTTCCCATTTCACATGATATAATTAAGCAAACAATCTCTCATAGGTATAGCCAGTCAGTTGGAGTTTACTTAATTCCAGATGTAGTCAAGTAGACAACCAAGAATAACCATCACAAGTCTACCTCTTGTCAACTTAACAAACACACTCATATCTCCTTAAAGCATTCTTAATTTTCAATTGAAAATGATAAACAGGTCATAATTACATATAACATGATGTAACTATCCCTTGTACCGCTGGAAATGCATTAAAACTTTTAGAGTAGGCAACAATGTACCTTGGGAAACATTCTTTTGCTATGTCATACTTAAATGTGATAGCCATTGGTATTCTCTCAATTGATGTTACATTATATGATAAAGAAATCTAGGAAAGAAAACACAAATATCTTTGCAAAACCATTCTTAACAAAATATGACAGAAACACTAATGTCAATTTATATTCTTTGTTTCTGCAACTGGTCACAAGACCTTAGCTGGTATTTATAACTACCCTCCTCTATTACTCAATATGAATTGCCTTGACCCTTATCAAGCACTATAGCAGGTCTAGGCTCTTTTCCTGGAGAAGTGACCCATACCTTCACTGCTGATGAGTCTATGGCCCTTCACATCTTGTGTGGATTAGGCTGTGTAGTTTCCCATTCACTTTAATCACAAGACATGGTAGCCACCAAAGTTGCCCTAAAAGATATCCTACACCCCAGATATAATACTTCTCACCTCCATTGTGGATAACCAATCCAGCTCCCCTTGGTAATTTGGATCAATCACTCCTCCTAACACTGTTGTTCCTTTCTTTGCCTATAGGCCAGAGGATATCAAGTACCCAAAGTGGCCATGGTGAAGCCTGAGCTTCAAATTAAATAAGATACTTGATGCATAACCTGCAGAAGTGTTTCCCATTCAGGAACTAAAACTTCTAGACTATCCAAACTTAAGGTTGCTATAATAGGAGGCAAAAAATTTCTTAATGTGGTTCAGGAAGGCTAATAATAAGGGGGAAATATACCCTTTCTGACCCTTCGTTATTGTACCATGGTTCCTGGTTAATAGGAGAAACCATATATTGGATGCTGATTCAAAGTATGTACTGCATTCTGGGTAACTTTGTCCCAGCCCTCCAGTCTACTTCCACTAATTGAAGCTATAACTGTGTCTTTAAAAGGCCACTTTATCTTTCTAACAGGACAGCTACTTCAGAATTGAGGGAGAAATATTAACACTAGTTGATTCCATAATCATTGGCCCAATGTCACATTTCTCTAGCTGTGAAGTAAGTACCTTGGCCATGAGCAATACTCTGTGGAATACCATGAAGGTGTATGCAATATGCCCTAAGTATAAGGATGGTAGTTTTGTCAGAAATATTATGTGCAGGAAAGGCAAATCTATAACCAGAGTAAGTAACTGCTCCAATAAGGACAAAGCATTGTCCTTTCTGCAGAAGAAGTGGACCAATGTAGTCAACATGCCACCAGGTGAAAGACTGGTCATGCAGGGAATGGTGCCATACATAGGGCTCCATATTGGTCTTTGCTGTTGGCAGATGTTGTACTCAGTATCAGTTGTAACCAGACAAACCTTGTTGAATGGAAGTCTATGCTGTTGAGCCCATACATGATCCCCATCTTTGTAACCATGGCCATGTTATTCATGAGCCCTTTGAACAATGATAGGGACAGTCAGAGAAAGAGACTAACTGTAAATAGACTGAGTCACTCTATCTTTTTGGTTGTAGAACTCCTCCTGATCTGCAATCACATTTTATGAGAATTTATATGGGACACAAGTATCTTCACATCCTTTGTCCATTTGGATAGACTTAGTGACATACTTCTTCCCCGATGTCTTTCCCACCAACTTTCTAGTCATGCTTTTTTTCAAGTCCTGGATCATTCAGCCAATCCATTACCTACATTACAGAGCAATTGTACATCTGCTCATTACTCCTTCCAAACAAAATCTACCATTATGTGTACTACCCAGAGTTCTTCCCACTGCGAATATTTCCCTTCCCCAGTGTCTTTCAGGATTGTTCCAGAAAAGGGTTGTATTGGAAAAGATGTCCACTTCTGGGTGATGTCTGCATAATGTGAAGAACCATCAGTAAAAAAGGCCCTAGTCTTGTCTTTGTCATTCATCTGGTTATAGGGCACACCCCATGAAGCTATAGGTGTATGCTTGGCAGAAGATGGCACTGTAATGGGAGTAGAAACCATAAGCATTTAGGCAATTTCTTCATGCAACTTGCTTGTCTGTTTTGGACCTGCCTGGCCCCAATCATATATATACCACTTCCATTTGATAATGAATTTATGCTTTAAATTTCCTACTTTATGATTTGGTGTTTCAGATAACACACAGCTCTTGCTGGGCAGGTCATGTTGTATGGTAACTTGATGATTCTTTGACAAGTGTCCAGTTTCCAATAAGTTCCAATAGCAGGCCAACAGCTGTTTGTCAAAGGGAGAATAGCTATATACAGTGATGGTATAGCTTTTTTACAAAATCCCAAAGGTCTCTCCTGTGATTCACCTATAAATGTCTGCCAAAGATTCCAAAGAGCATCCCTATCTGCCACTGAAACCTCAAGTACCATTGAGACTGCTGGATCATATGGTCAAAATGGTAGAGCAGCCTGCACAGCAGCTTGAGCCTGTTGAAGAGACTTCTGTGTCAGGTTTGAATCACAGCCAGCAGCAGCTTGCTGAGTCACTTAGTATACAGGCCAGAGTAATACATCCAAGTGATGAATGGCTCTCTCCATAATCCAAATAGGCCCTTTAAATGTTGTGCTTGTTTCTTCGTTTGGGGGAGGGCAAGGAGCAGTAACTTATCCATGATCTCTATGCTCCACACCTCTGATCTCCTAAGAATTTCACTTAGATAGGAGCCCCTTGAATAGGGAAGTAATGCAGGTGGGAGACAGATTGGAAGTATTATAATAATCAGAATGCATATTACACACATATGAAATTGGCAACAACATGCTAAATAAAAGTAAAATTAAAAGCAACATTAAGTTTTGATCATTTGCATATTACAAGATTTATGGTGAAACCTATCTGGAGCAAATCAGTGACTTTTGCATGTGTTATGTGATAATATACTCCAGTTGTCAGCTGATCTTTGAAAGGCAGGGGTGTGAATGGCAAAAGACTTTTGAAAATAGCTTCTCAATTCTGAATAACATCAAGGACATTTTTTGTTGTTAGTTTGAGAGAGAATCTCTACGTTGTCCATTCCAGGTTGGCCAAAAATTTGTTCTATACACCAGGATATTCCTAAAGTCATGACCCTAATGCACCAGCCTATGATTTTTGGGACCCTAGTATGTTTCAGGATGTTTATCTACAAAGTAGCTGACAATGCCAGAATGTGCTGACTAGATTTATCTTCAGTCAACGGCATTCATCCCTGCCTGAGAGTGTGGTCAATATCGAGCATCTAACTCTCATCTCATATATGATCTACATAAGCTGTAGGGGACATTACATTCAATGTCATGACCTCCTGGTGCCAGAAAATCACATCTGATGACTAAGTGAGGAAGAATTTTAAAAGTCTGGCAATTTTACCTATGAAGGTTGCAGCATATCTGATTAGGTAATACTTAGGTACTATCTCCAAGGTGTCCTGATAGATTACTCAAGATATCTCAGTTACGCATCTTCTTATCAGTTCACTACTTTTCATTTAAATACATACATTTCTTTAATAAACACAACTGGGCTCAAACTATCTCATTCCCAAATACATCTGAAGACCTCAGCATGTAACATGGACATAATTTGTCAGATAGTTTAGGCATCTGCAATTGTAAACATCTGGTATCATAATAATAGTAAAGACATCTTCATGGGGCATTATTACATGGCAACTCTTATTTAAACAATACTGACCTAGTATTCTCCTTTAATTTGCATGTATTTCTCATTTCAGGGGCCAAGAGACACTTAAGAAAGTGCTCAACATCCTTAGCCATCAGGGAAATGCAAATCAAAACAACTCTGAGATACCATCTTACTCCTGTCAGAATGGCTAGAATCAAAAACACCGAAGACAATTTATGCTGGAGAGGATGTGGAGAGAGAGGAACACTCCTCCACTGCTGGTGGGAATGCCGACTCATACAGCCTCTTTGGAAATCAGTATGGAGATTCCTCAGGAAAATGGGAATTAATCTACCACTAGACCCAGCAATTCCACTCTTAGGCATTTATCCAAATGAGGCAGGTTCATACAACAAGGGCATCTGCTCCACTATGTTCATAGCAGCATTGTTTGTAATAGCCAGAACCTGGAAGCAACCTAGATGCCCCTCAGCTGAAGAGTGGATAGAGAAAATGTGGTACATTTACACAATGGAGTATTACTCAGCAGAAAAAAACAATGGAATCTTGAAATTCGCAGGGAAATGGATAGCACTGGAAGAAACCATCCTGAGTGAGGTAACCCAGTCGCAAAAAGACAAACATGGTATGTACTCACTCATATATGGATTCTAGATATGGATCAGGATAGTGCCAGTCTGCACTTCCACTGATAGAGAGTCTGGGAAACAGGAAAGAACCTAAAAGATATACATATATGCATAGTACCCATGAGAAGAGGATGGAGACAAGATCCTCTGATGGGGAACATGGCGAGGGATGGGAGGGAGTGGGACCTGGGAAGAATAGAGGGGGTAAAGAGGAAGGGAGTTGGTCATGGGGGAACAAGAAGTTGAGGGGGTGGGGGTAGAATAGGGGGAAGAGGGAATCATAGGATCGAAGACAGATCAGGCACCAGAGTGACCTCGAGTGATCTAAAGGTATAACATCAATTGGCAAGCTAAGCAATAGTGGAGGGACCACCTCGAATGCCCATTCCTGATAATGAACTTGATGTCTATAATCATCCGGGAGCCTTCATCCTGTGACTGATGGAAGCAGAGGCAAACACACAACTAAGCACTGAACTGAACCCAAGGAACCCAGTGACAGAGAGAGAGGAGTGATGAGCAAATTGGCAAAGAATGGGCTGGCAAAACCAGTAGAGACAGCTGATCTGAACAGGGGAGTGCTCTTGGACCCCAGACCGACAGTGGGGAGGCCAGCATGGGACTGATCTGGACCCCCCAAATGTGAGTGTTAGTGAGAAGGCCTGGGCAACCTATGGGGCCCTGAGCTGTGGATCAGTGTCTATCCCTGGTATACAAACTGTCTTCATGTGCCTATAGCACAAAGAGAGATGCTCTCTCAGCCTGGACTCTTAGGGGAGTGCCTTGACCCTACCAAGAGTAAAATGACAGACTCTAGATATCCCCTATGTGGAAGGATTTGGCAATAGGGTGGGAGGGAGGGGGGAAGGGGAGTGCGGGAGGAGGGGAGGGAGAGGGAACTGGGATTGACATGTAAAACAAGCTATTTAAAATTAAAATAAAAAATGATAAAAAAAAATTTAAAAAAGAATTTGGACTTCTTAAGGACAGAAGAAAATAGACTTTCCAAACACTCGACAGCATTCCAGATTCCTAACTGTGCTTTTTGTGTTTCTGTATCATAACAGAAATAAATCACCCACCTATCAATAGGATGCAAGTCAATTCTGGAGCACAGAGAGAAATGTTAGAGTACTAATAAAATTCCCATATCGCCAAGGTTCAGCTTCCACAAAAGGGAGGAAAAGACAGAAGGTAGGAGATAGATGGGAAATGAGGGAGAGCAGTAAAGGAGTAGCAGTGGGAAATCCAAATAACAAATCGTCCCTTGGGAGATGTTTCTAAATATGCCTACTAGTCAGGCTTTTTGCAGTCTCTGAAATAAGCAACAGAACATAGATGTTATGACCAAATTCTTCTCAGTGCCAAATATCTGAAGTTCTGACAATGTCACCAAAGAATGCACAAGGTCAAAATCTCGGGTCAGTGAAGGTACATAACAAACTTTCTCTCTGGGGGCTTACTGCAGGCACTGGGATGTAGGAAGACCTCTTGTGTGCTAGAAAAAAACAGTAGTAGCCAAACAAAAAAAGCCCAGGCCCAGATGGCTTCAGTGCAGAATTCTACCAGAAATTCAAAGAAGAGCTCATTCCAATACTCGTCAAAGTATTCCACACTATAGAAGCAGGAGGCTCACTGCCAAACTCTTTCTACGAGGCTACAATTACCTTGATACCCAAGCCACACAAAGACACAACTAAGAAAGAGAACTATAGACCAATTTCCCTCATGAACATTGATGCAAAAATACTCAATAAAATACTTGCAAACCGGATTCAAGAACACATCAGAAAAATCATCCACCATGATCAAGTAGGCTTCATTCCAGGAATGCAGGGATGGTTCAACATTAGAAAATCTATCAGTGTAATCCACCATATTAACAATCTGCGAAAGAAAAACCACATGATCATCTCACTAGATGCTGAAAAAGCCTTTGACAAAATCCAGCACCCCTTCATGATAAAGGTCCTAGAGAGATCAGGGATAACAGGAACGTACCTGAATATAATAAAAGCAATATACAGTAAACCAACAGCTAACATCAAACTAAACGGAGAGAAACTCAAAGCAATTCCTCTAAAATCAGGAACAAGACAAGGCTGTCCACTCTCTCCATATCTCTTCAATATTGTACTTGAAGTTCTAGCTACAGCAATAAGACAACAAAAGGAGATAAAGGGGATACAAATAGGAAAAGAAGAAGTCAAACTTTCACTATTTGCAGATGATATGATAGTTTACATAAGTGACCCAAAAAACTCCGCAAGGTTACTCCTAGAGCTGATAAACACCTTCAGCAATGTGGCAGGATACAAGGTAAACTCAAAAAAATCAGTGGCCCTATTATATACAGATGATGAAGTGACTGAGAAAGAAATCAGAGAAACATCACCTTTTACAATAGCCAAAAACAGCATCAAATATCTGGGGATAATGTTAACCAAGGAAGTGAAAGACCTGTATATCAAGAACTTTGTGTCTTTGAAGAAAGAAATCAAAGAAGATACCAGAAAATGGAAAGATCTCCCATGCTCTTGGATTAGTAGGATCAACATAATAAAAATGGCAATCTTGCCAAAAGCAGTCTATAGATTCAATGCAATCCCTATCAAAATTCCATCACAATTCTTCAAGGACCTGGAAAGAACATTAATCAACTTTATATGGAAAAACAAAAGGCCCAGGATAGCCAAAACATCCCTATACAATAAAGGAACTTCAGGAGGCATCACCATACCTGACTTCAAGCTCTATTACAGAGCTATAGTCCTGAAAACAGCTTGGTATTGGCACAAAAATAGGCAGGTAGACCAATGGAACCGAATCGAAAGCCCTAATTTTAACCCACACACCTATGAACACCTGATTTTTGACAAAGAAGCTAAAACTGTACAGTGGAAAAAAGAAAGCATCTTCAACAAATGGTGCTGGCATAACTGGGTAGTGGTATGCAGAAGACTGCAGATAGATCCATGTTTATCGCCTTGTACAAAACTTAAGTCCAAATGGATCAAAGATCTCAACATATATCCAGCCACACTGAAACTTTTAGAAGAGAAAGTGGGAGATACTCTTCAACGAGTTGGTACAGGAGACCACTTCCTAAACATAACACCAGTGGCACAGGCACTGAGATCGACAATTAACAAATGGGACCTTCTGAAACTAAAAAGCTTCTGTAAGGCAAAGGACACAGTCAAAAAGACAAAAAGGCAGGCCACAGAATAGGAAAAGATATTCACTAACCCTACATCTGACAGAGGGCTAATCTCCAAAATTTACAAAGAACTCAAGAAACAAGTCTCCAAAACACCAAAGGATCCACTTGAAAGGTGGGGTACAGAGCTAAATAGAGAATTCTCAGTAGAGAAGGCTAAAATGGCCAAGAGACACTTAAGAAAGTGCTCAACATCCTTAGCCATCAGGGAAATGCAAATCAAAACAACTCTGAGATACCATCTTACTCCTGTCAGAATGGCTAGAATCAAAAACACCGAAGACAATTTATGCTGGAGAGGATGTGGAGAGAGAGGAACACTCCTCCACTGCTGGTGGGAATGCCGACTCATACAGCCTCTTTGGAAATCAGTATGGAGATTCCTCAGGAAAATGGGAATTAATCTACCACTAGACCCAGCAATTCCACTCTTAGGCATTTATCCAAATGAGGCAGGTTCATACAACAAGGGCATCTGCTCCACTATGTTCATAGCAGCATTGTTTGTAATAGCCAGAACCTGGAAGCAACCTAGATGCCCCTCAGCTGAAGAGTGGATAGAGAAAATGTGGTACATTTACACAATGGAGTATTACTCAGCAGAAAAAAACAATGGAATCTTGAAATTCGCAGGGAAATGGATAGCACTGGAAGAAACCATCCTGAGTGAGGTAACCCAGTCGCAAAAAGACAAACATGGTATGTACTCACTCATATATGGATTCTAGATATGGATCAGGATAGTGCCAGTCTGCACTTCCACTGATAGAGAGTCTGGGAAACAGGAAAGAACCTAAAAGATATACATATATGCATAGTACCCATGAGAAGAGGATGGAGACAAGATCCTCTGATGGGGAACATGGCGAGGGATGGGAGGGAGTGGGACCTGGGAAGAATAGAGGGGGTAAAGAGGAAGGGAGTTGGTCATGGGGGAACAAGAAGTTGAGGGGGTGGGGGTAGAATAGGGGGAAGAGGGAATCATAGGATCGAAGACAGATCAGGCACCAGAGTGACCTCGAGTGATCTAAAGGTATAACATCAATTGGCAAGCTAAGCAATAGTGGAGGGACCACCTCGAATGCCCATTCCTGATAATGAACTTGATGTCTATAATCATCCGGGAGCCTTCATCCTGTGACTGATGGAAGCAGAGGCAAACACACAACTAAGCACTGAACTGAACCCAAGGAACCCAGTGACAGAGAGAGAGGAGTGATGAGCAAATTGGCAAAGAATGGGCTGGCAAAACCAGTAGAGACAGCTGATCTGAACAGGGGAGTGCTCTTGGACCCCAGACCGACAGTGGGGAGGCCAGCATGGGACTGATCTGGACCCCCAAATGTGAGTGTTAGTGAGAAGGCCTGGGCAACCTATGGGGCCCTGAGCTGTGGATCAGTGTCTATCCCTGGTATACAAACTGTCTTCATGTGCCTATAGCACAAAGAGAGATGCTCTCTCAGCCTGGACTCTTAGGGGAGTGCCTTGACCCTACCAAGAGTAAAATGACAGACTCTAGATATCCCCTATGTGGAAGGATTTGGCAATAGGGTGGGAGGGAGGGGGGAAGGGGAGTGCGGGAGGAGGGGAGGGAGAGGGAACTGGGATTGACATGTAAAACAAGCTATTTAAAATTAAAATAAAAAATGATAAAAAAAAATTTAAAAAAAGAATTTGGACTTCTTAAGGACAGAAGAAAATAGACTTTCCAAACACTCGACAGCATTCCAGATTCCTAACTGTGCTTTTTGTGTTTCTGTATCATAACAGAAATAAATCACCCACCTATCAATAGGATGCAAGTCAATTCTGGAGCACAGAGAGAAATGTTAGAGTACTAATAAAATTCCCATATCGCCAAGGTTCAGCTTCCACAAAAGGGAGGAAAAGACAGAAGGTAGGAGATAGATGGGAAATGAGGGAGAGCAGTAAAGGAGTAGCAGTGGGAAATCCAAATAACAAATCGTCCCTTGGGAGATGTTTCTAAATATGCCTACTAGTCAGGCTTTTTTGCAGTCTCTGAAATAAGCAACAGAACATAGATGTTATGACCAAATTCTTCTCAGTGCCAAATATCTGAAGTTCTGACAATGTCACCAAAGAATGCACAAGGTCAAAATCTCGGGTCAGTGAAGGTACATAACAAACTTTCTCTCTGGGGGCTTACTGCAGGCACTGGGATGTAGGAAGACCTCTTGTGTGCTAGAAAAAAAACAGTAGTAGCCAAACAAAAAAAGCCCAGGCCCAGATGGCTTCAGTGCAGAATTCTACCAGAAATTCAAAGAAGAGCTCATTCCAATACTCGTCAAAGTATTCCACACTATAGAAGCAGGAGGCTCACTGCCAAACTCTTTCTACGAGGCTACAATTACCTTGATACCCAAGCCACACAAAGACACAACTAAGAAAGAGAACTATAGACCAATTTCCCTCATGAACATTGATGCAAAAATACTCAATAAAATACTTGCAAACCGGATTCAAGAACACATCAGAAAAATCATCCACCATGATCAAGTAGGCTTCATTCCAGGAATGCAGGGATGGTTCAACATTAGAAAATCTATCAGTGTAATCCACCATATTAACAATCTGCGAAAGAAAAACCACATGATCATCTCACTAGATGCTGAAAAAGCCTTTGACAAAATCCAGCACCCCTTCATGATAAAGGTCCTAGAGAGATCAGGGATAACAGGAACGTACCTGAATATAATAAAAGCAATATACAGTAAACCAACAGCTAACATCAAACTAAACGGAGAGAAACTCAAAGCAATTCCTCTAAAATCAGGAACAAGACAAGGCTGTCCACTCTCTCCATATCTCTTCAATATTGTACTTGAAGTTCTAGCTACAGCAATAAGACAACAAAAGGAGATAAAGGGGATACAAATAGGAAAAGAAGAAGTCAAACTTTCACTATTTGCAGATGATATGATAGTTTACATAAGTGACCCAAAAAACTCCGCAAGGTTACTCCTAGAGCTGATAAACACCTTCAGCAATGTGGCAGGATACAAGGTAAACTCAAAAAAATCAGTGGCCCTATTATATACAGATGATGAAGTGACTGAGAAAGAAATCAGAGAAACATCACCTTTTACAATAGCCAAAAACAGCATCAAATATCTGGGGATAATGTTAACCAAGGAAGTGAAAGACCTGTATATCAAGAACTTTGTGTCTTTGAAGAAAGAAATCAAAGAAGATACCAGAAAATGGAAAGATCTCCCATGCTCTTGGATTAGTAGGATCAACATAATAAAAATGGCAATCTTGCCAAAAGCAGTCTATAGATTCAATGCAATCCCTATCAAAATTCCATCACAATTCTTCAAGGACCTGGAAAGAACATTAATCAACTTTATATGGAAAAACAAAAGGCCCAGGATAGCCAAAACATCCCTATACAATAAAGGAACTTCAGGAGGCATCACCATACCTGACTTCAAGCTCTATTACAGAGCTATAGTCCTGAAAACAGCTTGGTATTGGCACAAAAATAGGCAGGTAGACCAATGGAACCGAATCGAAAGCCCTAATTTTAACCCACACACCTATGAACACCTGATTTTTGACAAAGAAGCTAAAACTGTACAGTGGAAAAAAGAAAGCATCTTCAACAAATGGTGCTGGCATAACTGGGTAGTGGTATGCAGAAGACTGCAGATAGATCCATGTTTATCGCCTTGTACAAAACTTAAGTCCAAATGGATCAAAGATCTCAACATATATCCAGCCACACTGAAACTTTTAGAAGAGAAAGTGGGAGATACTCTTCAACGAGTTGGTACAGGAGACCACTTCCTAAACATAACACCAGTGGCACAGGCACTGAGATCGACAATTAACAAATGGGACCTTCTGAAACTAAAAAGCTTCTGTAAGGCAAAGGACACAGTCAAAAAGACAAAAAGGCAGGCCACAGAATAGGAAAAGATATTCACTAACCCTACATCTGACAGAGGGCTAATCTCCAAAATTTACAAAGAACTCAAGAAACAAGTCTCCAAAACACCAAAGGATCCACTTGAAAGGTGGGGTACAGAGCTAAATAGAGAATTCTCAGTAGAGAAGGCTAAAATGGCCAAGAGACACTTAAGAAAGTGCTCAACATCCTTAGCCATCAGGGAAATGCAAATCAAAACAACTCTGAGATACCATCTTACTCCTGTCAGAATGGCTAGAATCAAAAACACCGAAGACAATTTATGCTGGAGAGGATGTGGAGAGAGAGAAACACTCCTCCACTGCTGGTGGGAATGCCGACTCATACAGCCTCTTTGGAAATCAGTATGGAGATTCCTCAGGAAAATGGGAATTAATCTACCACTAGACCCAGCAATTCCACTCTTAGGCATTTATCCAAATGAGGCAGGTTCATACAACAAGGGCATCTGCTCCACTATGTTCATAGCAGCATTGTTTGTAATAGCCAGAACCTGGAAGCAACCTAGATGCCCCTCAGCTGAAGAGTGGATAGAGAAAATGTGGTACATTTACACAATGGAGTATTACTCAGCAGAAAAAAACAATGGAATCTTGAAATTCGCAGGGAAATGGATAGCACTGGAAGAAACCATCCTGAGTGAGGTAACCCAGTCGCAAAAAGACAAACATGGTATGTACTCACTCATATATGGATTCTAGATATGGATCAGGATAGTGCCAGTCTGCACTTCCACTGATAGAGAGTCTGGGAAACAGGAAAGAACCTAAAAGATATACATATATGCATAGTACCCATGAGAAGAGGATGGAGACAAGATCCTCTGATGGGGAACATGGCGAGGGATGGGAGGGAGTGGGACCTGGGAAGAATAGAGGGGGTAAAGAGGAAGGGAGTTGGTCATGGGGGAACAAGAAGTTGAGGGGGTGGGGGTAGAATAGGGGGAAGAGGGAATCATAGGATCGAAGACAGATCAGGCACCAGAGTGACCTCGAGTGATCTAAAGGTATAACATCAATTGGCAAGCTAAGCAATAGTGGAGGGACCACCTCGAATGCCCATTCCTGATAATGAACTTGATGTCTATAATCATCCGGGAGCCTTCATCCTGTGACTGATGGAAGCAGAGGCAAACACACAACTAAGCACTGAACTGAACCCAAGGAACCCAGTGACAGAGAGAGAGGAGTGATGAGCAAATTGGCAAAGAATGGGCTGGCAAAACCAGTAGAGACAGCTGATCTGAACAGGGGAGTGCTCTTGGACCCCAGACCGACAGTGGGGAGGCCAGCATGGGACTGATCTGGACCCCCCAAATGTGAGTGTTAGTGAGAAGGCCTGGGCAACCTATGGGGCCCTGAGCTGTGGATCAGTGTCTATCCCTGGTATACAAACTGTCTTCATGTGCCTATAGCACAAAGAGAGATGCTCTCTCAGCCTGGACTCTTAGGGGAGTGCCTTGACCCTACCAAGAGTAAAATGACAGACTCTAGATATCCCCTATGTGGAAGGATTTGGCAATAGGGTGGGAGGGAGGGGGGAAGGGGAGTGCGGGAGGAGGGGAGGGAGAGGGAACTGGGATTGACATGTAAAACAAGCTATTTAAAATTAAAATAAAAAATGATAAAAAAAAATTTAAAAAAAGAATTTGGACTTCTTAAGGACAGAAGAAAATAGACTTTCCAAACACTCGACAGCATTCCAGATTCCTAACTGTGCTTTTTGTGTTTCTGTATCATAACAGAAATAAATCACCCACCTATCAATAGGATGCAAGTCAATTCTGGAGCACAGAGAGAAATGTTAGAGTACTAATAAAATTCCCATATCGCCAAGGTTCAGCTTCCACAAAAGGGAGGAAAAGACAGAAGGTAGGAGATAGATGGGAAATGAGGGAGAGCAGTAAAGGAGTAGCAGTGGGAAATCCAAATAACAAATCGTCCCTTGGGAGATGTTTCTAAATATGCCTACTAGTCAGGCTTTTTTGCAGTCTCTGAAATAAGCAACAGAACATAGATGTTATGACCAAATTCTTCTCAGTGCCAAATATCTGAAGTTCTGACAATGTCACCAAAGAATGCACAAGGTCAAAATCTCGGGTCAGTGAAGGTACATAACAAACTTTCTCTCTGGGGGCTTACTGCAGGCACTGGGATGTAGGAAGACCTCTTGTGTGCTAGAAAAAAAACAGTAGTAGCCAAACAAAAAAAGCCCAGGCCCAGATGGCTTCAGTGCAGAATTCTACCAGAAATTCAAAGAAGAGCTCATTCCAATACTCGTCAAAGTATTCCACACTATAGAAGCAGGAGGCTCACTGCCAAACTCTTTCTACGAGGCTACAATTACCTTGATACCCAAGCCACACAAAGACACAACTAAGAAAGAGAACTATAGACCAATTTCCCTCATGAACATTGATGCAAAAATACTCAATAAAATACTTGCAAACCGGATTCAAGAACACATCAGAAAAATCATCCACCATGATCAAGTAGGCTTCATTCCAGGAATGCAGGGATGGTTCAACATTAGAAAATCTATCAGTGTAATCCACCATATTAACAATCTGCGAAAGAAAAACCACATGATCATCTCACTAGATGCTGAAAAAGCCTTTGACAAAATCCAGCACCCCTTCATGATAAAGGTCCTAGAGAGATCAGGGATAACAGGAACGTACCTGAATATAATAAAAGCAATATACAGTAAACCAACAGCTAACATCAAACTAAACGGAGAGAAACTCAAAGCAATTCCTCTAAAATCAGGAACAAGACAAGGCTGTCCACTCTCTCCATATCTCTTCAATATTGTACTTGAAGTTCTAGCTACAGCAATAAGACAACAAAAGGAGATAAAGGGGATACAAATAGGAAAAGAAGAAGTCAAACTTTCACTATTTGCAGATGATATGATAGTTTACATAAGTGACCCAAAAAACTCCGCAAGGTTACTCCTAGAGCTGATAAACACCTTCAGCAATGTGGCAGGATACAAGGTAAACTCAAAAAAATCAGTGGCCCTATTATATACAGATGATGAAGTGACTGAGAAAGAAATCAGAGAAACATCACCTTTTACAATAGCCAAAAACAGCATCAAATATCTGGGGATAATGTTAACCAAGGAAGTGAAAGACCTGTATATCAAGAACTTTGTGTCTTTGAAGAAAGAAATCAAAGAAGATACCAGAAAATGGAAAGATCTCCCATGCTCTTGGATTAGTAGGATCAACATAATAAAAATGGCAATCTTGCCAAAAGCAGTCTATAGATTCAATGCAATCCCTATCAAAATTCCATCACAATTCTTCAAGGACCTGGAAAGAACATTAATCAACTTTATATGGAAAAACAAAAGGCCCAGGATAGCCAAAACATCCCTATACAATAAAGGAACTTCAGGAGGCATCACCATACCTGACTTCAAGCTCTATTACAGAGCTATAGTCCTGAAAACAGCTTGGTATTGGCACAAAAATAGGCAGGTAGACCAATGGAACCGAATCGAAAGCCCTAATTTTAACCCACACACCTATGAACACCTGATTTTTGACAAAGAAGCTAAAACTGTACAGTGGAAAAAGAAAGCATCTTCAACAAATGGTGCTGGCATAACTGGGTAGTGGTATGCAGAAGACTGCAGATAGATCCATGTTTATCGCCTTGTACAAAACTTAAGTCCAAATGGATCAAAGATCTCAACATACATCCAGCCACACTGAAACTTTTAGAAGAGAAAGTGGGAGATACTCTTCAACGAGTTGGTACAGGAGACCACTTCCTAAACATAACACCAGTGGCACAGGCACTGAGATCGACAATTAACAAATGGGACCTTCTGAAACTAAAAAGCTTCTGTAAGGCAAAGGACACAGTCAAAAAGACAAAAAGGCAGGCCACAGAATAGGAAAAGATATTCACTAACCCTACATCTGACAGAGGGCTAATCTCCAAAATTTACAAAGAACTCAAGAAACAAGTCTCCAAAACACCAAAGGATCCACTTGAAAGGTGGGGTACAGAGCTAAATAGAGAATTCTCAGTAGAGAAGGCTAAAATGGCCAAGAGACACTTAAGAAAGTGCTCAACATCCTTAGCCATCAGGGAAATGCAAATCAAAACAACTCTGAGATACCATCTTACTCCTGTCAGAATGGCTAGAATCAAAAACACCGAAGACAATTTATGCTGGAGAGGATGTGGAGAGAGAGAAACACTCCTCCACTGCTGGTGGGAATGCCGACTCATACAGCCTCTTTGGAAATCAGTATGGAGATTCCTCAGGAAAATGGGAATTAATCTACCACTAGACCCAGCAATTCCACTCTTAGGCATTTATCCAAATGAGGCAGGTTCATACAACAAGGGCATCTGCTCCACTATGTTCATAGCAGCATTGTTTGTAATAGCCAGAACCTGGAAGCAACCTAGATGCCCCTCAGCTGAAGAGTGGATAGAGAAAATGTGGTACATTTACACAATGGAGTATTACTCAGCAGAAAAAAACAATGGAATCTTGAAATTCGCAGGGAAATGGATAGCACTGGAAGAAACCATCCTGAGTGAGGTAACCCAGTCGCAAAAAGACAAACATGGTATGTACTCACTCATATATGGATTCTAGATATGGATCAGGATAGTGCCAGTCTGCACTTCCACTGATAGAGAGTCTGGGAAACAGGAAAGAACCTAAAAGATATGCATATATACATAGTACCCAAGAGAAGAGGATGGAGACAAGATCCTCTGAATGGATGGGGAACACGGCGAGGGGTGGGGGGAGTGGGACCTGGGAAGAATAGAGGGGGTAAAGAGGAAGGGAGTTGGTCATGGGGGAACAAGAAGTTGAGGGGGTGGGGGTAGAATAGGGGGAAGAGGGAATCATAGGATCGAAGACAGATCAGGCACCAGAGTGACCTCGAGTGATCTAAAGATATAACATCAATTGGCAAGCTAAGCAATAGTGGAGGGACCACCTCGAATGCCCATTCCTGATAATGAACTTGATGTCTATAACCATCTGGGAGCCTTCATCCTGTGACTGATGGAAGCAGAGGCAAACACACAGCTAATCACTGAACTGAACCCAAGGAACCCAGTGACAGAGAGAGAGGAGTGATGAGCAAATTGGCAAAGAATGGGCTGGCAAAACCAGCAGAGACAGCTGATCTGAACAGGGGAGTGCTCTTGGACCCCAGACCGACAGTGGGGAGGCCAGCATGGGACTGATCTGGACCCCCCAAATGTGAGTGTCAGTGAGAAGGCCTGGGCAACCTATGGGGCCCTGAGCTGTGGATCAGTGTCTATCCCTGGTATACAAACTGTCTTCATGTGCCTATAGCACAAAGAGAGATGCTCTCTCAGCCTGGACTCTTAGGGGAGTGCCTTGACCCTACCAAGAGTAAAATGACAGACTCTAGATATCCCCTATGTGGAAGGATTTGGCAATAGGGTGGGAGGGAGGGGGGAAGGGGAGTCTGGGAAGAGGGGAGGGAGAGGGAACTGGGATTGACATGTAAAACAAGCTATTTAAAATTAAAATAAAAAATGATTTAAAAAAACAGTAGTAGTGCTTACCAAGAATCTAGTGGTAATAGCAGTGAGTCCTAAATACTCTCCAGTATCTTTACATTGAGAGTCACTGGGTTCCTAGAAAGAATGTTTCACTCAGTCTCTGTTGTTCACTTATTTGATAAAAATGTTTAAAGCAGCAAATATAACATGATGTTGGAAACAGTTTGCATGTACATATAAGCTAATTCATCAATTATTCTTAATCAGGGCATAAGCTGTGTCCTGGGAATTGGGCTATTTTTAATGTATTTAGAGTGTTCTGGGAAGCCAAAAGAGGTTTGAGCTGTTTAAAAAATCAGGGGAACTGGACAGAACCTCAGAGACGCCCTTCTGAGGAAAGGATGAAGTGCTGGTGACAGAGAAAGGAGAGTCAGGACAAAGGGAAGATAAACAGACAAAGGGAAGGTGGAAGCGCCTATGAAATGTTCAAGCCTGGCAGTGGTCTCTAAACGATCTGTAGGAACCCCCAGTTTATACAGAAGAGTCTTAACTTCCCATCACAAAACAATCCCAACTGAAGCAGAGTCCTTGGAAACTGTGGTGGCTGGGGGACACAGAAGAGTCTTGGACTTATTAACAACACATCCACCCTGCCCAGATCTCACAGATAAGCTTGTGCTCCACGAAGCCAGCTCTGAGGAAAGTGGGCAAAAGTGCTCAGCATTTGAGTTAACTGAGAAAGGCAGCAAGCTGGTTTGTACTGCTAAAAATACCACCTAGGCCTGAAGCCTGCATGATCTACAATGGATGGAAAGGAATCTGGTGTTGGACTATTAAGTCTTATCCATTCACTATTAATATGAACCTGTTATCTGGAAGGCAAAGACTCGTATATGTATTCTACAAAATGAAGTGAGTGTATGTGGTATTGCAGTTGGTTGAGAGAGTGGAAACTAGAATTATTTATTTGCTCTTTCTATGTCTTTGTGTTATCTTCCTTTTTCCATCCTGTCTCTTTGGGGTTTTTTATCTATTTTTTCTTGTTTAATCCTCTATTGGATGCTTCTGTGGCATTAACACAACATAATAGAAACAGCATACTTAATCGTATCATGATAAACTTGGAGTTTACAAAGGAATTTAAATACTTTCATTCAAAAAAATTTTTAACTGTGTAGATAATAGATACAATAATTAGAAACTACTGTTGCATGCCACAGGGTGCATTTATATTAAATCACAACATTCTTAAATTCAAATAGATAAAAGTTTATTCACCACTCTTGCATTTTCAGCTCTCCATAAGCCATGTATTTCTGAGCCTTTCCTTGACAGGATAGAAGTAGCTTCTACTGTTTCTTACCTGTTGAAATGCCCTGTATCCCCCAACTTCTTCTAGCCTAAATGTTACAGGATCAATATCATCTTCAGTAATGTCACAACTGCCCACTTACCACTCCTCAATTAATTTCACCATCTGAGCACACTATTTGGTGATCAAATGAAGTACAGTGTAGTACCTTTTTTCTTAAAGTCAAACCTTCCTGAATTGGTTTATTTTCACCCATAGCTTCATAAGAAAATAGAATCACTTGGCTAAGGTTAGGGTGAATCCTACAGATGTTAGATTACTGCAACTTTTGTAATAACAACAATTCAAAGCAATGAAGCATTCTCTTTACCAATTCTAATATTGTCTTGTGCTTTGTGTCAAAAGCATGATGGAAAAAAATCATTAGCACCCTTCATAAATGATAACCCTAAGTCTCAAGTGGCTCCTTGAGCTCTATACTGTTAAGAAAGCATTAGTGGATCAGCAACCAAACTCTGAAGAGTGCAGGTCAGTGGGCTTAGAGGTACATTTTCATGATGGAGGTGGCTTACATGAGCGATGTCTAAAAATACACTAAAATATGGTTTGTACTGCATGTGAGATGTACAGTTCACACAAAATATAAAAGAAGGTTGCCACATTCTCTCTGGCTGATGCCAGAAGATGACTGCATGCTTCCAATGTTACCTTAGAACTCTTGAGTAATGAAGCCTTCTCAATTTATTTGAATCCTATTAAAGCATATCCATAGGACCAACTCTAAATTATCAATTTCTAATTTCTTCTCCAAATATATGACATATTAACAGCCATTTTCTAGAGTTGTTAGCAAATAATGCCTTCAAGTAAACATCATAGACTTATTCCTATATATATTTGTAATATATATGTATATATATATATATTACAAAACTCTGAAACTTTTGAAAGAGTTCATGGGAAATTAGAGTATTACAGACTTCATTAATTTGAAGGTACACACTTCATTAATTTGAAGCTTCACTTATTTTGAAGAAACACACATGCAAGTCACTCATGTCATTTTTCATCCACCCCAAACTTATCTACATCTTTATCATATGAAGATTGCTTACAGACATATTGGGCATGACCATCCCTGTTGTTAACTGTTTTATTTACCACTTTCTTTATATTATTTTGCAGTCTGATATCTACAGCCACATTTCACATAATACTTAGATGCTTCCCAATATTCTATGTGTCCTTTGCTAGAGGAAAATATACGATCTATTCTAAATACAAGCATTCAGGATGAGTAGACTTGTAAGTACCAATACTATTAAAGCACTACTCAATTATTGTGATTTCTTTCTTCATTTTGTGTAGAGAATAGGATTTACAAAGATTTCATCTAAATCTGCTCTTCACACATAGCTAATCTCTAATACATGCTCCAATAGTCTTACAACTGGTGAGCTCTGAATAATGTTGACTTGTTCTTAACATATCCTGTTTCCCCATATTTAGATAGCTCCCAGGAATGAATGAATTGGCATTTTTGTTGGAAAGAAGGAGCATGTAGCATCCTCAAGGGAAAAACCATAAAGAACTGGATTTGATCACCTTGCCTGACAGAGATATTTTCCTCTGCAATGCCCTTAGTGTGGCTCAACACATCCTCCTCCTCCGCATTTGTGCTCACTGGATTCCCAGGTTTGGAGAAAGCCCATCACTTGATCTCTCTCCCATTGCTGGTGGCCTATGTCTCCATACTATTTAGCAATGGAACTCTTCTTTTCCTCATTAAGGATGACCACAACCTCCATGAGCCCATGTACTATTTCTTAGCTATGCTGGCAGCTACAGATCTTGGAGTAACATTGACCACAATGCCCACAGTGCTGGGTGTACTGTGGTTAAATCACAGGGAGATTGGCCATGGAGCCTGCTTCTCTCAGGCCTATTTTATCCACACACTGTCTATTGTGGAGTCAGGGATCTTGCTTGCCATGGCCTATGACCGTTTCATTGCCATTAGAAACCCATTAAGATATACCGCCATCCTTACAGATACTAGGGTAATAAAGATTGGCATAGGTGTATTAATAAGGGCTGGTTTATCAATCATGCCAATAATCATTCGCCTGCATTGGTTTCCCTATTGTCGATCCCATGTACTCTCTCATGCTTTCTGTTTACACCAAGATGTCATCAAACTAGCCTGTGCTGACATCACATTCAATCGTCTCTATCCAGTTGTGGTTGTATTTGCAATGGTTCTGCTAGATTTCCTGACCATCTTTTTCTCCTATGTTTTAATTCTGAAGACTGTCATGGGCATTGCTTCTACGGATGAGCGGACTAAGGCCCTCAACACATGTGTCTCCCATATCTGTTGCATCCTGGTCTTCTATGTCACCGTGGTTGGTCTGACATTTATTCACAGGTTTGGAAAGCATGTTCCTCACGTGGTCCACATCACGATGAGCTACATTTACTTCCTTTTTCCTCCTTTTATGAACCCTGTCATCTACAGCATTAAGACCAAACAGATTCAGAGTGGTTTGCTTCAATTATTCTCCCGACCTTGTTCTACAATGTGACAATGACTACTCTCTGAGGATTAGCTCCTGAGATATGGAAATAGTGGCACCATTACAGGTATAAGCACCCTCACACAAAATTTTAGTAGAAACCTACTAAGACCTTTATTGTTCAATTGCTGTCTATTGCTGGTTTGTTATTATGTGATATATGATATATTCACAATATTAAATGCTATGTCAAGACCTCAGTCTGATGTTAACACTTTCTCTAAAATAATAACACCATTTGTTGAGATTATGACATTTAACATGTACAGACATATATTATCTCTGAAACTACATTCTAGGTCATACTTGTTTGGGTCAAAGCCCATAACTCTCCATTTGATCTCCATCATTTGGACCTTCTATAATGAGGGATAAGGCATTTAGAAATTATGCTGACATGTAACTAGTTAATGGTTATAAAAAACTATCTTGAGTGTAACTGAACTAGACACTGACCTGAGTTCAGGATGATTAACTTAGGAAAAACATGTCCAGGAAAATCTGCTCAGTTTCAATTTTGATATATACTTATCAAATAATAATACAAACAACAACAATTATTAATACAAATATAATCCTAGTCCAGATAACCATTATCTTGAGAAGTTTGGTCCCAGATACTGCTGAATGGATATAGGGGTTTTCAATTATTACATTGATATAAGAAATCATATTGAGAAGAGCATAGTTAACACTAGATAGGAGGTCCTGGCCCACAGAATCCCAGAGTATAATGTTGCTGCGCATTTCTCTGGATTGGAAGGACTGGAGAAGATAAAGTCAGGGGGTATCACTGGGAGAATCTTTCCTTTTCTTTCCACAAATACACTTCAGCTTTTATTCTGATCGCTCAGTAGGCTTTGGGAAAGGGTGCCTGTGATTTATTCCCTCTTAAAAAAATCAATATCCACGACTCAAAGGATAAGTCTTAAATTTTCCAAAAAACATATTCATGAGAAGACTACAGGACATAGAGTGCTAGGCTCACACATAAACACACCCATGAAGAATCATTCATTTCTCAATCTCTGGGATCTGTCACAATAACCTTCAAAGTAACATATACTGGCTACATATACTCCTTGTCACAAAAGGTATAATTTTCCAGAACGTTTTGGGTTTGTTAATGACTTGGAGGAAAGAAAAAGAAAGAATCTTTTCACAGCAGTTTCAAAGTCACTATACAATTTGTATCTGATCCGCCAATGGACTATTTCTTGTTTTATGTTGTGCTTCCACAGCTTAGCTCCATGTTTGGATTTTGTGTAAAAATTGTGTTTCTCTTTCATATCTCTGAGAGTTTGTTCCTTGGGACAGAATGGCAGAAGTCCTAAGACTGTAGTACAGAACTTATCAAATAGATTTTAAAAATAAATATATAATTTTATTAAGTTAATGTAAGAAAGTTTAAGTAACTGACTCTCTGTGTCTGTTGTGTCCTACCTATGTCTCTTTTATTTTGTCTTATAATTTTTATTAAAGTATGAACAACCTAGATGGTATCATCTTCTAAAAACTTCAAAAATATCAGGGCTAGGATATAGCTCAGTTTGTGGCATATATAAACCCTTAATTCAACTATGAAAATCACATAAAACTGCACCATGTGGAAATGCATACCTCCAGCACTTAGTAAGTAGAGGCAGGATGATCAATAGTCAAAAGTCATCCTTAACTATGTAGAATATTTTAGAAGATCACGCAGTGAAAGAAATCATGTATCAAAAAAAAATAGTTTGAAATGTTCCCTCTCTCAGAATGAGTTCAGGGGAAATCTCTCCTATATAAACGCAGTTCTCCATTCTCTCACTAGTTTTTATTATCCTGAGTTCTGCTTCACTCAGCTATTAGATATACTTGATAACAATGTTTTTAATAAATTCTGTTCTTTTCTTTGTGTCTTTTTTTATTTTAAAGATTTATTTCATGTAAATAGTGTTCTATCTGCATGTACACCTCATGCCAGAAGAGGGCACCAGATCTTGTTACAGATGGCTGTGAGCCACCATGTGGTTAAGGGAATTGAACTCTGGGCTTCTGGAAGTGCTGCCTATGCTTTTATCCACTGAGCCATCTCTCCAGCCCTAAATCAGTACAATTATGAGTTCTATAATTGATATATATCACTGATACCATTTTGAGCATGAGTTTAATACTGATATTTTATAAAATTCATCCTCTTTTTCCCCTTTCATGGTTTCTAAGTCTTTTTAGGAATTCCCACATTTCATCACATAAAAAAGGGTATGATCTGCAAAAACACAAAGACATATCAGACTATGAGGAATTTTCTCTGAAACTTCCGGGGGAGTACTGAGAAATGAAAGAACCAAACAACAATATTCAGTGTCCACATGAAATAAAACGAGGTCTGCACATAGGGTGGGAAGCAGAACTTGACATAGCCTATCAAAACCTAAGAGCAACAAGAAAATTCTCACTGTCCCAAGTTCCAGTGAAAGCCACTTAGTGGAATCTCTATATCCTTGTCTTATTTTATATGTATAGTTTAAGTAGGTGATAAAAGGTCTCTGAACTCCTGTTTGCTTTCCCTTGGAGAAACAAGGAAACATCCTTGCTGGTCTACAATTGTAGGAGGAGATGTTTAACTACAGGAAGCATAGACAGTCTTGCTAACTCTCCTAATGCTGTCACAAAGCTGTCCACCTGCTATAATATTTCTAAAAGTATATAGTTCCTTGTTTTTTTCCATTTTGCCATTGGAGCTACTTTATCTAAACATGAGTAATGTAATGAACAATATTCTGTATACTCTCTGTCTACACAAAAGTAGAAGATTTACCATTTATTTACAATGGCACACTAGAAATTTAGTAATATGTAGAAAACACTACAAAATATTTGGATAAGCAACACACTAGGGCCTCCCTGAAAGCTTTTTCTTCATGTCTTATGATATCCATGTATATCTTTGAGGCTTCCAAGGGTACAATAAAGAAAGATTTTGTTCTCCAATTTTAACAAGATAATTTCTTGAGCTAAATGTCAGGCACACTCCCAAACTGGAGGATTGACCCAGGTATCTGCAGAGACAGTTGTTAGAGTATGATAAGCTCCTAGGATCAGAGTCAACAGGCAGCTTCTGGCAGAGGCCAGCTGAAAACACAGAAGTTGTATGATCCTAAGACAAGTTAACTACTCAGTAATAAATAATCTGTTATTTTGAGATTAGTCTACAAGCTAAGCCTTGAAAGTAGAATAATAGTGGAAAGTCTGTTTAAATAGCAGTGCAGCTTCCTGTCTAGAAACACATTCACAACCTAGTCTAATGTCATCAGTTGATAAGGCCCTACCCTGCCTCCAGAGCTCACGTGGAGCAGAGACCCAATTGGAATAAAATAGTTAACTCCTATATTGCATAAAAACAAGCATAATGTGGACATATAAATTCATTCTTCAGATTATCTTGCTATATTTGAGAAACACAAGTAAGGCATTACAGCTCTCCCTCATCTTGACACCTCCTAAGAAAGTAAATATATGGCATTGCCAGAGAACAGAGCACAGCTCCACACTACTGCTCTCAGTAGACTGAGATGTTCCTCTAGACTTTGAGAGATTTAGTCTCAGGCCAATTGGGAGTTTATAGCTTCAAAATTGTGTAAAGGCTTTCCAGTACTATACAGTTCAGTGAATAGAGATGGTGATATTTTTTAAGATATTTAAATATATGCTTGTAAAAGAAAGGCACTCAGAAAAAGTGAGATGTAGCCAAGTCAGAGTATTTGTATCCCAAAAGTAGAATCAAATGAAAGTTGGATGCACTCAAGACTAGGTGCTGGTCACTCCAGCGGAGTGAGCCATTTTCTTGGCATTGGCCACATGGGCCATTTTGATGACTCAAGATATATCTCAAAAGGTTGCTTTGAAAAAGAAACATTTTGATATGTGAGTCATGTTAAAGTCTCTCTAAAGATGGTCTGTGAAAGTAAAAACACTAAAGCTACACAAAGGTTTCAATGCATGTCTTTTTCCTGTGAATGGGGTTTCTGGTGGGATTTTAGAAAACTGGGGATGTATACCAGAGAAAGGAGAAGTCCAGTGAGCAGCTGTTACTCATGTTAGAATTCTTGCTTTGCTGCTAGCAAGGACATTAACTAAATTCTAGAACTAGGGCATTCATCCCTCCTCCTCATGTCCTCTGCCTGTTTACCTTGCCTCAGGGTGGCTTGTGTTACTTCCACATATAAGGGACTGCTTTAATTTTTTCCAAGAATTATGAGTCCCTGATTAGCTATTCAATAGAAAGTTGACATATATATATATATATATATATATATATTTAAGCAACACAGAACATACTCAGCAAGTTGTATTTGTGCATTTATTCATCTACATGTACATATAACAGCAATAAAGAAGAGGAGGTAATTGTGAATTTGGGAGGGAGGTTGAGTAGAGACATTGGAGATATAGGAAGATGGAGGCTACCATAATTCTATATTAATTAAATTTTGAAAATAAAAAAAATATTGTCATTCCTATGCCACATTTGGTCTCCTCGAGAACTGTCTAACTCATGTATTTATATGAACATATAACATATAAAAAAGCATGGGACAGTTAATATGTTCACTGGTTGAGGACATAATAAGGCTGGGATTCAGATCAGGTATCTGAATTGATGTCAGAAAGCTGTTTGTGCCTCCTGTGTCTTCCTGAGATCTCCCTAAGGCAGGAAGTCATCACTGAGAAATATCCCAGTGACAATGCATATAATAGGAAAATTGTCTCTTTTTCTCTCCCTTCCTTTGTGGCTAATTCAGACTTGTACCATGTATTGATTCCCTTGAATTACTCATCTGAGAAGTTTTTTTTTTTTACTAACGTCTTACATCAGGTTATAGTTTCTTGCTTATTGGGAGCATCCATTCCATTATGTTGTATACAACACACTGTTATCTTTCTCAGAAACATATGAGATCCCAAGACCATTTCTTTGTTTTGGGTTTTGGTTTTGGTTTTTTGTTGCTAATACAAGTCTCACTTCATAAGCCAGGCTGGCATGAAATTTTTCATAAAACTCTTCCTCTATCAGCCTCCCAAGTGCTAGACTTACCTGTGCATGCCACCAACTTTGGTTCTAAAACCATTTCTTAAGGATTGTATCTCTCTTGCTTTATAATTATCATTACTGGGTCAGATGAAATAGACTAGTACGAAGTGAGGAACACACACACAGTGGTGTTTATAGCGAACTCAATGACAGAGACCTGTGATTAACAGGCTTGCTCTTTCAGTACTTGAAAACTAGTGCTTCCTTAAACTCTACCTCTGGGTGCATGTCATGCTTACCTAAGCCTGGGGCTGATGTTGAGTTTGGCCGGGGGGGGTCACTATCCTTTCTTAGGGTAATTCTTCCTCCAGGAAATTTCAACTTCATTTGTAGGACCTGATGAATAAGTGATACCAGCTCATTAATCATAATTCTATAAGGAATGCACTTGCAAAGAGAGTAAAAATAAATGAAGTGGAATGATAGAAGTTGTAATGTATGTAACAACAACTAATGAAAAAGCCATGGATTTGAAAGAGAGCCAAGAAGACTATATGAGAGGTTTTGTGGAAAAGGAAAGGGATATTTTGTAATTAAAATCCAAAAAATAAAAGAAGTAATTTAAAAAGTTTTGTTAATTTTTAACATCTGCTCACTATAAGAAAATCCCATCCTTTCTATCCAAGTGCTACATTATGCCTCATGTGCAGTGAGCTGCACTGTGTTTGTGACAGGCTGTTAGTCACTGATTGGATGACAAACCAACCATGCTTTAGAGTAGCTATCTACTCACTAATGTGGCTTCTCTATGAGATGATAGACTGACCCAGGAATGAGTGTTTAAGAAATATCAGATCTGCTTTAATAAGACAGGTGTCAGAGATCTTTGAGCTCAATAGTCCACTGTCTCATAATTTTTGTTCAAGGTTTGTTGGATATAGGTGTGGGTATATATGAGAAAGAAATTGATCATTCTTTAAGAATGAATGGGTCAGGAGTTCTCACAGTTGTGTGGTAGGTATAGATGGTATGGCAGCATAACATTTGAAGAAAAAAAAATGATTCTGGGATATGAAGAGAACCCTGGGCTTGGTTTGGATTTTAACTTATCCTTGGGCTGAAAGCTCCTCCCAGTGGCTACACTAAAGAACTACAGCATGTGCTTTGACCTGGATCAGTTTGGGGGAAGGAGCCTAAAATTCCAGCCAAGCCTGGCTCAACCAGAGCAGGATATCAACTCTGGAAAGAGGTCAGTTTAAGTGTAACTGATAACAGATCTGTGAGAAGCATGGTAGTTGAGTTCTGTCTGTCTCATGAATTCTCTCTCTCTCCTTCTCCTCTTCCTCGCCCTCCCGATACTGTATGTACTAAAAACCACTAGCACATTTACAAACAGAAAACTTTCATAATATTAGATTTTTGTTCTAACTGGGTTTTGTACATATCTTTACAGTAACTGATTCAGACACTTTAGTAACAGAATCCAATACGTTGCAGTTTAAAAACTTAAATGGCTCACTCTAAGAGTGGTATTCCATGACTGCATGTGAATCTACCCTCATTTGTTTCAGTTTGACTCTCCCAAACCCCAACATTCCCCTAAGAAATAGGAATAGAGCTAAGGGCAGATGCTTTGTGATCTATATCACTCTCTTCCTGTCCTCAATTTTTGTAAACAACCTCTGCCTTCCTAGTGTATGCAGAGTCACAGTTTTACAAATTCTGATAGAACACCTATCTTCTTTACTCAATGTGAGCTTTGTAAAAAGAATCCAGATCAGGCTTATATGTGTAACTGCTTAACCAAGTTCAGGTTTCCTTGCAGTAAGTACTAAATTCATGCAATTGGAAGAAAATGTATAAAAATGATTAATTTTGGATAGCATGCAAAATAAGTTATAGTATGATAAAAATAAACCTAAACATCAGCTGGGAGAACAAAGAACTAGAAATGCCGAATGCTTTGTTGTTTGTTGTTGTTTGTTTCAGTATGACTGGCAAATGCTATTGTTTGGATGCTACGCCTTCAATTATATAATTTATGTAAGAAAAACATGAAGTTGTTATATGGCTTTTATAAATCAACACAGTAAATCTAGTATTACACAACTCTACACACATAGTTCTGGTCCACTTTCCCTATTTGAAGGAGATGACACGCTTTTCATGCCAGTCTCTAAAAGCCTACCTCTGTGTGTTTTGAAAGGAAAGGAAAGCAAGCACATTAACTGATCATATCATGAAGAAGTAAATTGAGGAGTATTTTGCCAATGAGAGGTATTCACATCAGAGAAGTAAAGAAAGCAAGAGCAGTTAGGAAATCTGATCATTGTTGGCCACGTAGGAAATATCTTATTCATTCAAAGTTGAGTAGAGAGCCTTAAGAAACACTGAAGTGTGGTTCTGAACAAGCATTTGATAAAAGTAATGTTATCTCTAGACTCAAAAAGCATAGTGTCAGGCAGAGAAAAATGAATCGGTCAGTAATAAGAAAAGCAGAAATAAATAATGAGTAAATAATTAGTGTAGGAAGGTACGATATCTGAGGCAGTTATGACTGAACTTCAAAATAGATGAGCAATTAGAAGACAACATGGCATCATGTCTATAACCCCTGCATATGTCACACCCAATCTTTGCAGCAAATTATGGGTCCTTTGCCATGGATGAAGGGAAAGAATGATGTCACAGCTAACAAGATTTGTTTTTCATAAAGCAGGAGGGAAAAGGCAATGAGGTAGGTTGACTTTAACTGTTGTACCCAACCCTACAATGTAAGAACACTCCACCTTCAGGTGACTCTGTAGAAGGAGGGATGAGTGGGAGTAATGAAAGACTTCTGCCTGCATGGATCCCACCTCTAGGGATTGCTTGTTTGTCCTCAATTTCTCCAAGCTAACAGGAAGGAGGATAAATACTACCCTGACAGAAACACCTGATGTCTCTCCCTGACCCTGAAGACATTCTTGCCTACAGTATGAACTGCCGTGACTTCATGATTTTTTAAATTAACAGCAGTTGGTGAGTGTCCACCACTATCTTCTCTTGGAGTGATGTAACAGGGAATCATAAAAGGGAGGGTAGAGAATATATGTGAAATGGAGGAATGAATGAATGTTCCAAAAAAGCATTGAGCACAGAAGAAGGTGTTCTTGGCTCTTATTTGGGCTTCTCCCATGTATGTTTGAGTGACCTTATATAAATGTGTTACCTATATTTCCCTCATTGTAACTCAGACATTTTTCTTTTGAAAAATGGGATCTTAGAATCTGAGCTCTCCATGAAGTCTTCTCTATCTCTGACATTCTCAGTGAAAGTCAGGGACAGAGTCAGAGAGAAGGAACTTCTATCGCTGGAGAAGAAAGACCATCTGCAACATTATATTATGATTAAGGAGCAGAGGTACCCTTTCTTTATGGTCATGACTGTGGCTTCTGTACCAGTCAGGCCCTTCCTGGATCATGCCTAGAGATTAGCCTCTTTCTGATCTTTATGTACTCCTCCTTGCCCAGCTGTCAACTACAATCACTGTGCCTCTTTCTCTCTTGAACAATAGTCATTCATTAACTAATGATATTTTAGATGCATTTTGTGTCTCAGGCCAGTGAACACAGCAGAGAATCAAACTCTTTATTTTCATGTATTAATGTTGAAAACCTTTAGTGACAATGAAATTATCCAGGTATGAACTCCTTTTCCACAGTCCTCCTCTACCCTACTCAAAAGAGGCAAGTTCTCCCATTATGGGGGGGGGTGTCCTCTAGAGTTCAAGATGAGGAATATGACCCAAATATTTATGCTCAATTCATAATAAACAGTGTTTCTATCAACAGCTCATTCTACAAATAGCAAATGCTAAATGTGAAAAAAATAGGTATGGCAAAGGTAGTTAATTACTCATGGTGTGTCAGAAATCTCCATTTTGACGATTTTCCCTCTCATATCTCACTGATATTTGTTCTGTTGTGAATGTTATAGCTGCACAGTTATTAGACATAACTGTGTATTAATGGGTAGACTTTTTTTCCTCTGTGGAAATAGAGATATGGGTGTGGCTCTCCCTTCAAGGACAATTAATTGTCTTACAATGACAATATAAGTTCCCTGTAACTACCCTTCTTAAAGGAGAAGTCCAGTGCCATCACTGTCCCCGTGGGCTTCTTGTTTTCACCAGATCCCTTTCCTTGTCTGCTGGGACATGTTACACTGAAGTCAGTGGTAACAGCTGAGCCAAGGACTCCAGACACAGTCAGGTGGAACAAGAGGTGAACAGCATGTCTGCTCATCTCTTCATCTAGTTCTTCATGAAAATAGCATATAGTAGAGTCACCACACATTAATCACTTCCCTGGAATCCAGTGGTCTTAGTCTACTTGGTTGAAAAATACATACATACATATGAAGAGCATATGTACATGTAGACATGTAAGTGCCATATGTATTAAATAAATAATTTATGTAACATAAAGTTTATTTAAACATACATTGTACTTAACCTTCTGGTCAAAGATCAATTGTGAAGTATACCTAAGTATAAGTATATGTATGAATATATAATTATAATTTTAATATTTGTGTATTAGTATACATGTTTTATTCTTTTATAACATTACATTTTATATAAAATCTATAATATATGATGTACTAATTATTGTTAAGTGATAAGTAAATTTATAAAACACATTATTTGCAAATTTTTTACTTATGCTAATATATATATACCCTATGTAACTATAAAAAGCACACACTTCAAGAGACAGATATGTGCATTGCATTTCAATGGTGTCACATAAAAGATATTCTGCAAGTGTTGAAGACTCATCTAACTCTACACAAACAAGTCAGAGAAGTCAGTAAGAAGGAATATCTGTAGTCTTAAACAATCAGCAAGTATTTAGTAGTTGGAAGAACAAGGGTTTTGTTTGATAAGAAATCAAAAAATATACAAAACAAAAACACTGTGTGTTGTTGTAATTTAAAAGAAGCAGCATGTGAGAGAAAGATGCCATGAGACAGGGTTCAAGTTGAGGGGTTTTTGATTAGGGAAAGGGATTATAAAAGGGGGAGGGGGGAGACAGTCCTCTAGAGATGGGAGCAGCAGAAGAGAGGAAAAGGGGAAGAGAGAGATAAGAGAGAGGAGGAACAGAGAGAGAGAGAGAAACAAAAAGAGAGAGGGAGTGGGAGGTGGGCAGAGTCAATTTAAAGGAGAACATAGTGAATATACTGCACAGGTCGTGCTCTTAGTGGCTGCGTCTGAGGGCATACACTGTCAGAACACCAAGGACAGGCCAGTACAGATGCCTGAATACTAACATGAATGGGGCATCAAGAAATACCATAAGTGTGCTGAGTGGAGTAAATAAAGGATGGCCCTGGCCAGGGATAGAGTACTACAGACTCTCTAATGACATTAGGACAATCTACTTTGGAATAAGACATGGCTCAATTCCCATCTGTGAGATAGTGGTAAAAGATTCATAGTTAAGAGAAACACAGATGTAATGTTTTATGCTCTTTCTGAATTGCACCTGACCCCAAGAAACTAGACTTATTACCACAGCTCTTTAGTGTGCTGAAAGGGAAGCTGGTGAAGGACTGACACAGTGGCTCAGAGTTAGGATTTTCCAAATGATGCTATGAGGGTAGGGGGTGGACTCTGGGGATGGAGGACCAGACTTGGCAAATTATGTATCAGAGGGATCAGTTAATCACATATCAGAACCATCAGTTAAGATGGTTTTGGGAAAATAAGAACTAAAATGATGACTACAAAGATACATAGAAAGTCTGAAAGTCTTGATAGATTCTGGCTTGTAAATGGCCTGTATCTGAGCTGCAATAGTATCCCTCCAAAGGGAATGGATTCCCAAAGTCCATTTGTGCATGAGGCACTGGCTCCACTGTTAGAGGTTCCATAGACTGCCCATACCTCCTACCTGGCACCCACATTCAGAGGGCTTGGTTGGGTTCTATACTGGTCCCCCAGGTTTATGACTAGGGTCTCCATGCTCTCACTAAGCCAGGTCAACTGTTTCTGTGGTTTTCTCCAGAACGGGTCTTGGATCCTTTGCTCGTCCCACCTCCCTCTCTATAACTAGATTCCAGGAATATGGTGCAGTGTTTAGCTGTGGGTGCCTGCTTCTGGTAGCCCATTTTATATTGGATAAATTGTATAATTGTAAAAGTCTTAAAGTGAGATGCACTGTCTGTCTTAATTGCCAGTGAATCATCTTACTCTGTAGAGCCCCCCAGTATTGTCTGGAAATAGGAGAGTTTCAATTAGAACCCCTTTCAACAAATTCACATATATAAACTGGCATGAGGTTGAAGATTTATGTTCTTCTTGGAAACCACACTTGAAAAACACATGTAAACTGAGCAAAAATTTCAGGAAATTTACTTTAAAACACCTGTTATCTAACAACATGGCTGCCAGGAACAGCTGCTGGTAGAACCTGGATTATCCCCCCTTCTGACCATAGCTCACATGTTCAAGTTTCATTTGGAGTGATGTTTCTCCAGGGCCTCAAAAACTTTTGTTGTTGATGCAGCATGATGAAGTGTGCATACATGTTATTGCACTGAAGTCCTTTTCTGTCAGAAATGCAAGCAGTTTGATTGGGTTATAGAGTACGCTATGAAGGAAACGTCCTAGATTATTTATGAATCTATGGTGAGAATAAAATGAAAAACTATTTTTCTTAAAAAATATACATATAAATAAATAAATGAAGGGATATTTAAAAGGTAAGAAAGACTGAAATCAGTTAAAAATAGATAAAGAAAATAAAAAGTATGTAGTGCATATTTGGAAACAGTAAGTGATATCTAAAGATCACAAGTAGACAATTAAATATGGGATGATGGACTTGAACTCAGTGGTAAATGTATTAAGTGTAACAGGCACACATTAACAAGCAACTGAAGAGTCAGTGATTCACACTGGCTACATAACAGAGCTATCTGGATTAGAGATAAGTATTTACAGGCATCTTTATAACAATAACAAACAATAACTGAGAAATTAAGATATACAAGGTCAAAAAATTGAATAGCATGAACATTTTGAATAACAGAAGAGAAAGTCCAATGGGAACTATTATAAGAATCAGAAAGGAACCAGCCAATATATCAAAGCTTCTGAAAGGAAAGCAAAATGGCAAGGCATGGTCAGAAATATGTATAACTGATGTAACTAAATCAGATATTTTAAAGACATAATAAACATAGGAACTTACAAATGTATTTAAAGAGCATTTCCCTGACTAAGTGAATTATAAAAAATAATAAATTGTGGGTTATTTGCTTGACTAGGTAGCTACTAGAGAAATGGAGAGGTCAAATGAGGAAAATATTTTCACTCCCTAGGTAAAGTGATTTGGGTTCATCATTGTCTTTTTCATTATTTTTTTGTTTGTAAATATAAACTTTTCTTTGCTTGGTTTTTTGAAGGGGTTGTTTTTGGTTTGGGTTGTTTTATTGTTTGTTTGTGGCTTTGTTGTTTTTTGGGTCTTTTTTTGGTTTTTTGAGACAAACTTTCTTTGTAGACCAAGCTGGCCTTGAACTCAAAGATCCACCTGTTTCTGCTTCTTAAGTGCTGGGATTAAGTGTTCCTCACCATTGCCCAGCTTCATTTGTTTTTTGTTTTTCTGTCTTTCAGTATCCTCCGTTGACTTCTCCTGCACCGTTACTACATTTTCTCCTTATTTCACCCACCAGTCACTGTTAAGAGAAGCTTTTTCTTTGCTAGCCGCTTTGGTTTATCACCCGCCAGTCGCCTGGGCTCTGCCACATTGTAGTCCTCAAATAAACACACAGGAGGCTATATTAATTATGAAGCTGTTGGCCTTGCTTGTCTCTTACTGGCTAGCTCTGCTTAAGTAATTACCCCATAATTGTTAATCTAAGTATGTCTCTTACCGGAGAATAGTTCCGGGCTCCTACCCCATGGTGTTACATCTCTAACTCTCTTGTGTTTCTCCTTCCCAGAGTCCTCCTGGACTCCTAGTCCCTCCTATCTAGATTCCCTATTGGCCAGACAGTGCTTTATTGGCATAAGACTTCCCCAACATCTCCTCTTTTCTGTTTAAATGAAAAGAAAGGTCTTAACTTTAACATATTCAAATCATATATAACAGAACAGTTATCAAGTAAGAATACAGTTACAATATTTTGTCTATCAACATTCAGCAAGATTTAAAGAAAATATCATCCATCCCATCCTTGTGAGTCTAAAGTTCTATATGTAGCTTATCTTTTATCATAATTAAGGAAAACTATAATTATAACTATCTGTCTTCAACTCCATCAAAGACCACAGAAGCATAATATATAAACACTAGGATTGACAGAGACATCTTGCCACCTGGACAGTCACCCAAAGTTCCTCTGTAACGTTGGGGCATCCATCTTCAGCCCATAGGCCACAGTGTGTCTGGAACACTTCTCAGCAAAGCAGGAAATTTCAAACTGTCCATCTGCATCAGGAGTCTGTCAGTCATTTTTCTGTGTCCTGCAGAAAGTCCCGTAGACTCTTCCATGAAGCAGGAACCCTGTAATACTGAGTTCAGCAGTCACTTTCCTGTGGGTCCTGCATGTCCAGATTATACAACAACAGTCAAGCAGTACAGGCAAGAGCAGTTTCTTGCCCAAATAGCTAATCTTGCCATGTTGAAAGTAAACTCCATAACAAGTTTCTTTGATGTCCATCTTCCTCTCATATGTAATTGGTGCTGCCAGGAGCAGACATTTCTCATTGTCAAGAAAAACCCTAAAGCATTTTAAATGCCATTTTCTGAAGGTCTTTGAAAGGTTTGAAGACTGTTTATCTATCTCAAATATATTTCTGTATATCTAGAAAACCTAACTTACCTAACTATAAATTCTATTATCAATAACTATCTAGAGTCTGTATTCAATTATGCACTACATTTTAAAAGATCAGTATAAGCACAGTACTTAATCAAGAGGAGAAATATTCACATCACAAAATTGACCTTGAATTTGTATCAATAAATGAAAAACAATACCCATACCATAATTCCCTTTTTTACCATTAAAAAATATTGGCTGTGATCATTAGCCAATTATAAACAATCCCATTTAAATGAAAACAAAGATTTATAAACAAGATGGGAATCAGGACGTTGCTCATTCCAAACTGCTTCCTGCTGGAAGGGGCGCTGTTCATACCATGGGGATCATGACAAAACTCAGAAACCTGTATAAGTCCATATTTTCAGGGTCTGTAAAGCTGCATCATCTTAGCTGTCTCAATAGTTGGAACACCTGGCCCACTGCTTCCGGGGGTCTTGGTTCATCAAACCACAGAAGCCTAGAAGGAATCCTCAGCTTTTCATTTTCTGTGGAAACATAAGTAAAATCTCCTTTTCCAAGTAACATATCCTTATACTTAAATTTTGAAGTCAAGGCATTTTTAAAATATAGAAGTTGGATTAATTCAGCAGCATTTATAATCAAGTGTACTTTAGCAGATGTTCCTTCCTGAGTAATCAAAAAACTGAAAAACACAATAGTATACAGTATCCAGACTCTCTGTGTATTTTCCATCTCTGTGTGGCTTATTTATTTATCTATTATTACTTTATTTCTTTCACTTTTATTTCTTTTTCTCTGAGACAGGGTTTCTCTTTGGAAATCCGCCTGCCTTTGCCTCTGAAGTAAATCCTACCGATGTGTGCCACCACAGCCGGCTTTTGTATGCATTTATCACTTTGTCGTTTTATTTTCTCTCTCAGTCTCACGTATATTTTTAAACACACTGTAAACCTTTAGAGGTTTGTTCATCCAAGTCTGACTTTACTGTAAATCTTTACGTTTTTCTGGCCATGTGTCTTATCTGTTAAAACCGCGGCTGTTTTAAACTGTCGTTTCAAGATGGCGGGCGTAAGCGTGATTCCAGCTTACCGCCTCAGTCCATGCTGACATCCAGCAAAAGCTGCCACTTCCAGCTGTACGTACACCCCTTTTAATCATTAGCAGAGTCTCTTAAAACAACCTTGCTGGTTTTTTTTTCTTTTTATGCCGAGTCAGGAAGACTCCATTAAGCGAGCCACGTGAATCTCAGCTTGTTGCTAGCAAAACAGAGCACACCTGAGAAAATGCTGCTACCAAAATCTGTGTTTCTCTCTGTTCTTCTGTTTCTAAAATTCCTTTAAATCTTTTGTTATTTTGCGTGGAAATTCAATCCCGCTCCTGACAACCATTCTGTTATGAGAAGCTTTTTCCTTGAGAGAAGCCTTCCCGCCAGCCTGGTTCTAGAGCCGCATCAGTCCCAAATAAACACACAGGAGGCTATATTAATTATGAAGCTGTTGGCCTTGCTTGTCTCTTACTGGCTAGCTCTGCTTTAAGTAATTACCCCATAATTGTTCATCTAAGTGTGTCTCTTACCGGAGAATAGTTCCGGGCTCCTACCCCATGGCGTTACATGTTGACTCTCTCGTGTTTCTCCTTCCCAGAGTCCTCCTGGACTCCTAGTCCCTCCTATCTAGATTCCCTATTGGCCAGACAGTGCTTTATTGGCATAAGACTTCCCCAACAAGTCACCTCCCCAGGCATATCACTGAAGACTTCAGTACATACTGATTTTTCTCATTCTCATAGTTCTGTAAATACAATTCTTAGTAATTTAACTGTTGCATCTATGCTGTCAATAGCTCATCAGGAGTTGTATATGTACCTAAAGTCAATGATCAGTCCTAACCCATAACCCAAAAAGTCGGCTCCCTTTTCATTATTACTTCTCTCATATTTTAACCGGATTTTATCCTGTATTTTGCACAACACATCATCATAATTAATAATGGTGTGAAATTGAGTAGATGGGAACTCAGAAAAAATCTGGAAGTCATTGAGGGAGGGGAAGCCATAATCAGAATATATTCCCAGCATTGCAAAATAGGAAAAACAAAAATGTGATTATACCCATAACATAAGCAACACGAAATAATAAAAATATTTTTGGGAAAGACATAAATTTTTACCTTGCTTTTGGGCTGTGTAAAAATCAAGTTACAGATGTCAAGCATGCTACTACATACAAATCTGGAAATCAAAAGAGAAATTGTGGAGGCACAAATTTGATTCTGATCAGAATAAAGATGGAAAATGAAGTCATGAGAGTAAATTTTATTGCCTGAGGAGAAATAGGAGAGTATCCCAAAAAATGCCTAGGGCTAAAAATATCCATATTTAAGGAATGGATATGATGAAAATCTAGTACAAATGGCTAGAAATTAATGTCAGAACTCTGGAGGCAGAAGCAGGAAAATCTCTGAGTTTGAGGTCAGCCTGGTCAACAGAGCAAATTCCAGGACAGCCAGGGCTATACAGAGAAACACTATCTCAAAAAAAAAACAGAGAAGAAGGGAGAGGGAGAGAGGTAACATATATATAGGGGAGAAGCCTAGTGACAGTTACTAATTTCTAATAATTTCTAAAGAAATTTCTAATAATGTGATGTGAATGGCGAAAGCATATAACTAATGAGAGGGGTTGAGGATACAAAAGGAGAGATAATTGCAAAGTTCCTCATAGATATGTGAGTTTTGTGAAGCTGAAGAACTAATTAATAATCAGAAATATCCATTTATTTTCAGCTCCGTCCTTGAGGAAGACTATCTTCTTACTTCTTAATTCATGTTCCTGTCTAATATTACTCACTTTAGCCCCATGTTCTACCTCAGTAGCTTTCCTGGTTTGGAAGACTTTAAACACTGGATTTTCATCCCCTTTTTCTTGATGTACCTGGTGGCCATCTCAGGCAATTGTCTCATTCTTATGATTATTAAGACGAACCCTCATCTGCACACACCCATGTACTATCTACTCTCCTTGCTGGCGCTCACTGACCTGGGACTGTCAGTTTCTACCTTTCCCACCACTGTGGGTATTTTTTGGTTCAATTGCCATAGCATTTATTTTGGAGCCTGCCAAATCCAGATGTTCTGCATCCATTCTTTTTCCTTCATGGAGTCTGCAGTGCTCCTTGTCATGTCCTTTGATCGTTATGTGGCCATCTGCCATCCCCTGAGGTACTCAGTCATTATCACTGGTGAGAGGGTGATCAGGGCAGGCCTATGTGTCATTCTCAGGGGACCCGTAGCCCTTATCCCAATTGTTCTTCTCCTGAAGGCTTTTCCCTACTGTGGACCTCTTGTCCTCTCCCACTCATTCTGTCTACACCAAGAAGTGATACACCTGGCTTGTGTAGACACCACCTTCAACAATCTATATGGACTGTCATTGGTGGTGTTTACTGTGATGCTGGACCTGGTGTTCATTGCACTGTCCTACAGCTTCATCCTGTACACTGTGGCAGGACTGGCTTCCCAAGAGGAACAGATCCGAGCCTTCCAAACTTGTACTTCACACCTTTGTGCTGTGCTTGTGTTCTTTGTGCCCATGACAGGGTTGTCCTTGGTACATCGCTTTGGGAAGAATGCTCCACCTGCTGTGCACCTTCTCATGGCCAACATCTACCTCTTTGTACCACCCATGCTTAATCCAGTCATATACAGTATTAAGACCAAGGAGATCCGAAGGGCAATCACAAAGCTCCTAGGCTTTGGAAAGGACAATTCTGAATCCTGGGGAGAAATGCATCACTGAATACCATTACTCTAGTAAGCCAAAACTCTCAGTGCTGTTTGTTATAACACCTGATACCATGATAGCATCAACCTCCCAACCATAAATAAAATGTGTGTTTGATTTCTTTCAACTTGTGGCTTAAGAACGTGGATCTTTTCTTTCTTAAATTAGGATGCCTCCTCCTACATTTGAGATTGGCAGTTTGAGTAGCATCAAAAGTTACATAGCAGAACAGTACTAATATAAAAATTAACACAAACTTAAGAGGAAAATAATAAATACAGCATCCAGAGTAGATCTTAGCAATGAACAAATCTGATTTGTTGTAAATGCCCTGAAGAAGTACACCTTTTCCATGACCTCTTGGGACTCTTCCCATCTTCTCTACTTGGCCAGAGTCTCCTTCCTCTCTATTCTGGTTAAATCTCATTGTCGAATACCCAAGTCCTCTCAGTTCATCAATATCTGACACACTTGCATTAAGGTGGTCTAAATAGAATTCCTCAACTCTTCCCAAAGTTGTTCTCCTATGATTTTTCATGTTATAGAAGACCATGACAGTAAGGATTCAAGCATTATGCTGGCCTGGACCTGTCTCCTGGGCAGAGTGCACTCAGGCAGTACCCTTGTCAGCCCAGGGTTCCATGGTTGCATAATCTGCACACAGATGCAAAGGACCCCTTTAAAAGAAAGACCCCTTCACACTGCTCTCTTTGGTCACTCCTCTTTCCCTTTCCTTCTCTTTCCTGCTGTTCCCCTGGGGCATACAGGACTTTTCCTGTCACTTCTCTTCTGTCCTCTCTCTGTGGCTCTCTGTGACTCTCGGTGGCTCTCTTTACCTCTTTTTCTCTTTCCTTCCCCCTTCCCTCCCCTTTCTTATAAAACTTCTCACTTAAGCTCTGTCTGCCTGGCATGTTTGTTCCTTCACCTAGGTCAACCTTGCCTGCCATGGAATCCTCTAAGGTTCCTCATGCTTTATCATAACAATGACCCTGATTCTGCTCATCTATGATTTATCTTTCTTGTTTTTTTTGACCCCTTGAAACTTTCAACTCGATTCAATATTAAACTGAAGCCACTCTGAACATCTAGGTGTTGTGGTTGTGAGATGTTGCACAATAATTTGCAGGGGAAGAGTTTCAGGCACGGAATCTGCCGCAAACCTGTCGGGTCACAATTTCATTGCTCAGGAGATATGAACTCAAAAATCAACAGAGGGTCTGGCCCTGCCACAACTGATCACAACCCATTTTCAGCCTCCACTTTAAGGTTACTTCCTAAAAGATGGTCTTGTTTTCTAAACACAGAGCAGACAATGCAATTTGCTTCCACAAGACCCCATATTTACCTTGCTAACATTTGTCTTAGTAGCATGGGGTTTATATGTTTGTGTGTTGTGTGGGCATGTCCATTGGGATATCAGACTAATTGAAACTCTGTGCAGATATTATGCATGCCTCTGTCATTAATAAATCTATGTACAGTAAAATCAAGGAGTGACTTGCAATACATCTTCAATAATAAATGTCAATGATAACAAAGGAGACACAGTTGCCAAAGAAACATCAAACATTGCACAAGGCTTCCCAAGAGTCATACTCTAGATCCTGACCTCTTAGCTTCTGGGTGCTGGTGTGTGTGTGTGTGTGTGTGTGTGTGTGTGTGTGTGTGTGTGTGTGTGTGTATTTGCACATGGGTACATTGTTTTGTTTTTCTGTTCATATGTATGTGTATGCATGTATATATGTATATGGGTATATACATATGCAAGTGCATATTTGGGTAATAATCTCAATTATTTAGGCTCCATGAAGTCTGAGTTTCTATATCTTTAGAGGCAGATACTCCTTACGCATATTTTTTTCTGAACTTAAGTTAAAGACCTCTGTTCGCAAACCTAGCCCTGGCACCTAGACTGATCTTTAGTAAACACACTGAACAATTTGTAAGTTACTACAAAAAGATAGTTATGTTGTTCATGACAATAAAAACTATATAAATATCCAAACCAAACATGTTACAAAATACATAAGAAAATTCATTTAATAAAATGATTATTAACATAATATTTAATACTTAAGAAACTTTTTTCCACAAAATAATGTAGACGCCAAGCATAAGGATAAATATTAGGAACTACAGCATTAAGTTCATGAGTTCAAGACTCACCTTGGACAAAATAACCAGACTCTCGCTGAAGAAGAAGAAATGATTAAGTCAAAAAATATTTTTAAAAACTGTTATTAACAGGAAAGTCAGAAGATACATGTTTTCAGAATATTTATACCCATTAGGAAACACGTTGTTGCATATAACTTTATTTGTTTCAGCATACTTAAAATAATATAAATTTAGCAAAGATCATGACTCAGTTGCATTGCCTAAAATAGGTAATTTGAAAAGACTCTAGAAAGTCCTATATGACTGTGTTGGTGATGAGAACAATGGCAATGATGGTATGTATTAGCACTTCCTAAACAATGACAGGTTAGTGAGTGCTAAATGCTTTTTATTTTCAACGTCACCTGATAATTAGGCATACATTTTTCCTCAAGTGAGAAACTGAGACTTATAGAGAGAAAGAAAAATGAACATTCTGAGAATTTCCTTTTTGCATTTATTTATTGAATTATTGAGACAAGATCTCATGTAGCCTAGACTAGTCTCAAACTTGTCATAGAGTCCTGATTCTCCTTCCGTTTCTCCAATGCTGACTTGGATTCCAGATATGCAACACAATGTCTAGCTGTCTTAGGAAAAAAAATATGATTCCAGAATTGAGGTGTAGTCTAACTTGACTGCTTTTCTTAAACCATTCCAAATAAGACCGGTTGTTTCAGGATCTGCTGTGTTTTAGTAAAATATAGTTCCAACTATTAGCCCCTTAACCTTGATACACTTTGCCATATTATAAATTTTTCAGTTTTATATCAAAAAGTTGAAGAAAGAACAACAAATAGTCAAAAACAGCTTTTTAAGACTGAATTTACATAAATGTTAAATTCCCTTAAAAAACTGAATTGATGGTACAAATATTTCCCACATAGTACCTTTTATTTGGAGACTGACCTATATCTAAGTCGAGCTTGGAACTCATAGTCTTTCTCTGTCAGAGGAACTGGTGTTACAAGTACACACTATTGAGGCTAGAAGCTATTTTAATCATATACTATGATCTAGGCAACCTTATAAGGCTGCAATGTGCTATATGTCATGTAAACTAGACAATAACCTTGTGAGATAGGGGTGTTAAACAGTTATTTTATAGACAAATCAATTGGGACCCAGAGGCAAAAAAGCTTTCCCAAAAATATAGCTGAATATGACATTGTTCTATATGATGGCAGCATTTGTGCTTTTAACTATGACACAGTATTTAAAAAGACAAGTAAACTGAAGAGAATGTAGAGAAAGGGCAACACTCCTCCAGTGCTGCTGGGAGGGCCCACTTATACAGCCACTTTGTAAATCAGTATGGAGATTCCTCAGGAAAATGGGAATCAGTCTACCACAAGATCCAACAATTCCACTCTTAGGCATATACCCAAAAATGCATATTTACACAAGGACATCTGTTCAACCATGTTCATAGCAGCATTATTTGTAATAGCCAGAAACTGGAAGCAACCTAGATGAAGAGTGGATAGAGAAAATGTGGTACGTTTACACAATGGAGTACTAATCAGTGGGGGGAAATGCAATCTTGAAATTTGCAGGCAAATGTATGGCACTAGAAGAAACCATCCTGAATGAGGTAACCTAGTCACAAAAAGAGAAACATGGTATGTACTCACTCATATATGGATTTTAGACATGGATTAGGGGAGTGTCAGTCTACAATCCCACTGTCAGAGAGTCTGGAAAACAGAACCTTCATCCAGTGACTGATGGAAGCAGAGGCAGACACCCACAGCTAAACACTGAACTGAACTCCTGGAATCCAGTGACAGAGAGTGAGGACGGATGAGGAAAGGAGTCAAGACTAGGTTGGTTTAACCCACAAAAACAGCTGACCTGAACAAGGGGGAGCTCTTGGACTCCAGACTGATGGCTGGGAGGCCAGCATGGGACTAATCCAGACCTGCTGAATGTGGGTGTCAGTGAGGTGGCCTAGGCAATCTGTGCAACCTTGGGTAGTAGATCAGTATTTATCCCTGGCATACAAATGGACTTTGGGTGCCCATCCCACAATGAGGGATGCCCTCTCAGCCTGAACTCTTGAGGGAGGGCCTAGGCCCTGCCCTGAATGGAATGACAGACTCTGGAGATCCCCCATGGAGGGCAGAGGAAGAGAGGAGGGATAAGGAGCTGGGGTTGACATGTGAAGCAAGCTTGTTTCTAATTTAAATTTTAAAAAGACCAGAAAACAAAATTTGTCATAAGCACATTTATTCTTGCAAGTGATTATCTATTGCAAATGACCTGGCCATCCCTCCTCTTGCTTAATAACATTTGGATTCTAGAAGCTTTTGAAGGCAACACTGTATTGGTAAAATATTATTGTTCAAGCAACTGATAATCACATATCTTATATGCATTTCTTTGTGATGACTCAAAGCCTCTGTACATTTCCTTCATTATCTGTTATGTGGCCTCTTGACAAGGGAGCAGTCATTTTTAAAGGGTTCCAATAAATGCTTGTATCTCCTGTTTAACCTTCTTTTGTCAATCAGTCAGAGTAATTCTTTCTCAAATTCGTTTCTTATAGAGCATGACTGTTTTCTCAAAGACAGAGAATCCATCTTAATGATTTTTGTGTCCAAATATCTGAGTGACACTAAAATCTCTAGATATTTGATGAAATGCATGAGTGTGAGGGATTGCATGGTCACCCAGAGCATCTCAACGGGAGTGTTGAAGAAAGTAGAGTGGAAAAGCTGAGGGCCAACCAATGTATTTTTGGAACAAGTTGGCAACTGGGTGAGTGGAAATTTAAGGACCACTTGGCTCACTGAAACATCTTTTCTGGTACTTCCAGGCAACCACATTTCCACTGAAGATACCAAGGCACCCAGGTTAAGTTTTTCTTTCAATTTATTTATTTAATTTAGAAACAATCTTATTTTACATATCAATCCTAGTTCCCTCCCATTTTGCCATGCTCCCAATTACCCCCCATCCCACACTTCACCCTCTCTCTAGGGAGGGTGAGGCCTTCCATGGGGGTTATCAAAGTCTGTCACATCATTTGGGGGAGGGCCTAGACTCTCCTCCATGTATCTGGGCTGATAGAGTATCCCTCTTAACTGGCACCCACATTTGGAGGGCTTGGTTCAGTCCAATGCTGGTTCCCCATCTTTACAACTGGAGTCCATGTGCTCTCACTTGGTCATGTCAGCTTTTCTGTGGGTTTCTCCAGCACAGTCTTGACCACTTTGCTCATCCCTTCTCCCTCCCTACAATTGGATTTCAGAAGTATGGCTCAGTGCTTAGCTATGGGTGTCTGCTTCTACTTCCATCAGCTACTGGATGAAGGCTCTAGGATGGCTTCTTAGGTAGTCATCAATCTCATTATAGGGAAAGGGCATTTAAGGTAGCCTCTCCACTATGGCTTAGATTCTTAGTTGGGGGTCATCCCTGTGGGTTTCTGGACATTTCCCTACTGCCAGATTTCTCTTTAAACCTATAATGGCTCCCTCTATTAAGGTATCTCTCTTCTTGCTCTCCTCTATTCTTCCCCCAACTCAGTATTCCTGATCCCTCATGTTCTCCTTCCCCCTCCTCTTCTCCCTTTCTCTATTTCCTACCTCCCTAGCCTCACCCCCTGTGCTCAGGAGCTCTTGTCTCTCTCTGCTTCTCCGGGGGACCATGTATATCTCTCTTAGGATCTTCCTTGCTTCCTAGCTTCTCTGGAGGTGTGGATTGTAGGCTGGTAGTCCTTTACTCTATGTCTAATATCCATATACAAGTGAGTACATACCATGCTTGTCTTTCTGTGATTGGGTTACCTCACTCAGGATGGTTTCTTCTAATTCCATTCATTTGCCTGAGTATTTTAAGATTTCATTGGTTTTTGCGGCTGAGTAATACTCCATTGTGAAAATGTACCACATTTTTCTTTATCCATTATTTGGTTGAGGGGCATCTATGTTGCTTCCAGGTTTGAGCTAATACAAACAACACTGCTATGAACATAACTGAACATATGTCCTTGTTGTATGAATATGCATCCTTTGGGTGTATGCCCAAGAGTGGAATTACAGGATCTTGAGGTAGGCTGATTCCCATTTTCCTGAGAAACTGCCATATTGATTTCCAAATTAGCTGCACAAGTTTGCACTCCCACCAGCAATGGAGGAGTGTTCCCCTATCTCCACATCCTCTCCAGCATAAACTCTGCTTGGTGTTTTTGATTTTAGCTATTCTGACAGGCATAAGATGGTATCTCAGAATTGTTATAGAATTCTAATCCTCAACATTGTTTTGTATTTGCAAGATCTTCATCAGTCTAAACAGAATCCTCAGGAATCCCCAAGACCCAAAGAAGAAATATGAGGGCCTTATCGATACCAGTACAGTCCACAGTGCATCATCCTGGATCAGCCAGTGGAGGTTATTACAGAAGAGGGAAAGTTGAGGGCCTGGAAAGAAACTATATAGAAGGAAATCTTGAGATGTTGAAGACTCTTTTGATTATGGTAGAGGGAGCCAACACAGTGACCTCAGTGTTAACTCTTATCCAGCAGACCATTTGGAGAGTGTGTGATAGGGCAGCTCCCAGAAGGATGGCCAATCCGTGACAAACACTGTTCTGTGCTGTCTTCCTATTGTTGTAGGAAGAGAAACATAGGCTTATTGCAAGGCTGTGTTTTATAGTGGAATGGCTAAGGGTTTCTGCAGACAAGAGATTGTAATCTCCATAACTGTGGCCTTAACTAACATAGCTTCCAATATTTTAGACTGTGTCTTTTTAAAGTCCAATAAGTCACACCATTTTCCTATAAAGGAGGTAAGATGTGGGTGAAAATCATCCACAAGAGAAGGAAACGATGTAGATAGCTTGTCCAAAATCATGATCAAGAGTGCCAGACTCTCAAATACGTGCCCACTCTCCACTGTCAGAGTCTACACTGACTTTGCCAACCAGCATACTATAGATATAAATAGCCATACAAAGAATATAAGAGAAAAATACGAAATAATTTTAAAGGCAATGTAGTATTTTAAATTGCACCCAGTAATCTGCATCGGTTGAATATATGGTTCTAGCTTATACAGCTTAAAATTGCATGTGGATGACTTTATAATCTGCAAAATTTATGTAGTTGTTTCAGCTTTCCAGGTAAGGTAAGGAAATTGAGACTAAGGGATGTTGTGACTGAACACAGGGTTAACAATAAGGTAGTTGTGGTTAGAATTCCTGTCTAATCCTGGACCTAGTACCCTTGGCCATCACGCCATGCCTCTGGTGGGAAGATGTTCCCTCTGCGCAACTGCACTTCTTCACCACTGTGTTCACTTGAGACGAGAAGGCACATTCCTCCCTCTCTTGCGCACTGACCTCCTAGACCCCTCCCTCATAGTGCCATTTCTGTACTGCTTGTCTTCCTATCCACCTCTCTTCTCTGCTGGTTTGCAACAGTTTTCTCTTTTCACATCCCACTTAAACTCCTTCTCGGCTCATTTCCTTATTTCTCCTCTGGCCTTCCCCATCTGTTCTTGATCCCAGGCCTCTCTTGATTATTCTGAAACCTTCCCTCCTCCCAAATGCTCTCTCTACATCTCCATGTCATCAGTTCCTGTCTCTCAATCATGTAATATGCATTTCTCCTACATGTTGCTTCTCCATCTTCCAAGCTCTTTATCCATCCCTCTCTTCCCCGTGTCTCTAGCATCCTCTGTTCTTTAGAGTCTCAGGTTAAGTTTTACAACTTCTCTTCCCTCTATCACTCAACATTATGTTTTCAATACCTTCCTCCATATATTTTAGTGCTGGTCCACTTCAATTCTTTTGTCTTCTTGATCACCTAGTGTCCCCTGTTTATTTGACAATGATACCATCATAACTTATAAATTTTACATTTTTATAAAGAACACACTGGTGGTCTTTATAAAACATATTATAAAATAGAATAATCTATTATATTATATTATAAATAGAATAATCTATTCTTTCCCATATTGTTCCTTGACTGTATCTTCACCCTTTCCTCAGTCTCATTTGTCAGCTCATTCCTCAACCTAATTTCTCTTGGCATACACTATACACTTTCCCTTAATATCTTTTTTCATTCTTTTTCAATTGTCTTTTTTTTTCCAGTTTAAATTTAGATAAGAAACAAGGTTGCTTCACAAGTCAGTTCCAGGTCCCTCTCCCTTTCCCTCCCCTCCTCCCGTGTCCTCCCCCCAAGCCCCCCCCGTTATCCCCTCATTCCCCCAGGGAGGGTGAGGCCCTCCATGGGGGTGTCCATAGTCTGTCATTTCATATAGGGCAGGGCCTAGACCCTTCCCCAAGAGTTCAGGGTGAGAGTGCACCTCACATTGTTCTATGGGAGTCCAAAGTCCGTGTGTATACTTGGGATGGGTACTGATCTGCTGTCCAAGGCTCAATAGATTACCTAGGCCTCCTCACTGACACCCAGATTCAGGGGGTCTTGATCAGTCCCATGCTGGATTCCCAGGCTGATTCCTGGGATTCAAGAGTTAACCTTTGTCTGGTCAGCTGTTTTGGGGGGGATTAAACCAGCCCAGTCTTAATCCCTTTGATCATCAGTCCTCCCTCTCTGTTACTGGCTTTCTTGAGTTCAGCTCAGTACTTAACCAAGGGAGTCTGCCTCTTCTACAATCAGCCACTAAATGACGTTTCTGTTTCCCAGACTCTCTGGCCATAGGATTGTAGGCTGGCACTCCCCAGATCTATGTCTAAAATCCATATATGAGAGAGTACATGCCATGTTTCTCTTTTTGTGACTGGGTTACCTCACTCAGGATGGTTTCTTCTAGTGTCATCCATTTGCCTGCGAATCTCATGATTCCATTATTTTTTTCTGCTGAATAGTACTCCATTGTGTAGATGTACCACATTTTCGCTATCCACTCTTCGGTTGAGGGACATCTAGGTTGCTTCCAAGTTCTGGCTATTACAAATAAAGCTGCTATGAACATAGTGGAACAGACATCTTTGTTATATGAATGGGCATCTTTTGGATATATGCCTAAGAGTGGAGTTGCTGGGTCTTGTGGTAGGTTTATTCCCATTTTTCTGAGGAATCTCCATACTGATTTCCAAAGTGGCTGAACCAGTTGGCACTCCCACCAGCAATGGAGGAGTGTCCCCCCTTTCACCACATCCTCTCCAGCATAAATTGTCATTGGTGTTTTTGATTTTGGAGTGAGATGGTATCTCAGAGTTGTTTTGATTTGCATTTCCAGGATGGCTAAGGATGTTGAGCACTTTCTCAAGTGCCTCTCAGCCATTTTAGACTCCTCTATTGAAAACTCTCTATTTAGTTCTGCAGCCCACTTTTTAATTGGGTCCTTTGATGTTTTGGAGACTTGCTTCTTGAGTTCTTTGTAAATTTTGGAGATCAACCCTCTGTCAGATGTGGGATTAGTGAATATTTTTCCCATTCTGTGGGCTGCCTTTTTGTCTTGCTGACTCTGTCCTTTGCCTTACAGAAGCTTCTCAGGTTCAGGAGGTCCCATTTATTAATTGTTGATCTCACTGTCTGTGCTAGTGGTGTTATGTTCAGGAAGCTGTCTCCTGTACCAATTCGTTCAAGGGTACCACCCACTTTCTCTTCTAAGAGGTTCAGTGTGGCTGGATTTATGTTGAGGTCTTTGATCCATTTGGACTTAAGTTTTGTGCATGGCGATAAACATGGTTCGATCCGCATTCTTCTACATGCCAGTCTCCAGTTATGCCAGCACCATTTGTTGAAGATGCTTTCTTTATTCCATTGTATATTTTTAGCTTCTTTGTCAAAGATCAGATGTTCGTACGTGTGTGGGTTAATACCCGGGTTTTCAATTCGATTCCACTGGTCTACCTGTCTATTTTTGTGCCAATACCAAGCTGCTTTCAGGACTATAGCTCTGTAATAGAGCTTGAGGTCAGGGATGGTGATGCCTCCGGACGTTGCCTTGTTGAACAGGGTTGTTTTGGCTATTCTGGGTCTTTTGTTTTTCCATACAAAATTGATTATTGTTCTTTCAAGGTCTGTGAAGAATTGTGCTGGGATTTTAATGGTGATTGCATTGAATCTGTAGATTGCTTTTGGCAGGATTGCCATTTTTACTACGTTGATCCTACCTATCCAAGAGCATGGGAGATCTTTCCATTTTCTGAGGGCTTCTTTAATTTCTTTCTTTAAAGATTCAAAGTTCTTACGATACAGGTCTTTCACTTGTTTGGTTAGCGTTACCCCAAGGTATTTTATGTTGTTTGTGGCAATTGTAAAGGGTGATGTTTCTCTGATTTCTCTTTCAGCCCTTTTATCATCTGTATATAGTAGGGCTACTGATTTTCTTGAGTTGATCTTGTAGCCTGCCACTTTGCTGAAGGTGTTAATCAGCTGTAAGAGTTCCCTGGTAGAGTTCTTTGGGTCATTGATGTAAACTATCATATCGTCTGCAAACAGTGAAAGTTTGACCTCTTCCTTCCCAATTTGTATCCCCTTGATCCCCCTTTGTTGTTGTATGGCAATAGCTAGAACTTCAAGTACCATGTTGAAAAGGTATGGAGAGAGTGGACAGCCTTGTTTTGTTCCTGATTTTAGAGGAATTGCATTGAGTTTCTGTCCATTTAGTTTGATGTTGGCTGTTGGTTTACTGTATACTGTTTAAGTATGTCCCTGTTATCCCAGATCTCTCCAAGATCTTTATCATGAAGGGGTGTTGGATTTTGTCAAAGGCTTTTTCAGCATCTAGTGAGATGATCATGTGATTTTTGTTTTTCAGCTTGTTTATATGGTGGATTACGTTGATGGATTTTCGTATGTTGAACCATCCCTGCATCCCTGGGATGAAACCTACTTGATCGTGGTGAATGATTGTTTCGATGTGTTCTTGGATCCGATTTGCCAGTATTTTATTATAAGGCCCAAGTCTCCCAGGAGGTTACCAGCCGTTCATGGACACTATCTGCTGATATCTAACACATTAGATAAAATAGAGAAGGAATTCCCCTCTGTGTATTGGGAGAGGTAAAGCCTAGGAACCAGTTCTTGATCAGGAGCAAAAATAACAAATACAATTATATTTATTTTTCTCATGCAGACCTTGTTCTAAATTTTCCAAATGCAGAATATCAATTAAACCTCATATCTATTCTTTTAATATAAAACACCATTGAGTTATTTTACTGATGAAAGTATGTAAGCAAATGCTATATCAGACATGGAGGCTGAGGAGAGCATGGCTTGCCATGTAAGCATCTTCCTGAATGCCCTGCCTTTGGAGTTATGAGAATTAGTTTGAACAAGGGCAAGGCTTGGCAACTGCTGCTTCTGCATCAGCTTACTGAGATTATACAGCTGAAATGTCTGCTTTAGAAACATTGCTCTCATCATTTCTAATAAAGTTGTGTAAGATCTATCAGGATTCCAGGATAATTTCTGAGGAGGCAAAGCTTTGGAGAGATAAAAGACATAATAAGAATATGATCAAAATATATTGCATGAAAAAATTTAATCAGAACAAAAGCACAAAGGTAGAAGCTAACTAGCGTGCCTGTGCATGCTGAAATTATAACTTAAGGTAAATTACTGGCTAATTTCTAGTCAGCAGTTAGAATGGACCCTTTTTCCTCAAGGATCGCTTTTGTAGTCTGTTACTTTTCGGTAATTAGAAATCTCAGTAAATGCTGACTATGTGGCTTTAAAGACCCAGGATGAGTGGAAGTAGCATCTGTTATTCTCTTGGGAAGATTTGATGCCCAGGGACATTGGTATGTCTTAGCCTGAATTCTAGGTAGGGAAAGTCAGAGGTTCGTTGAGAAGATCTGGGTTTAGAAGGAAGAGCAATGCCTCATCTTCTGCTCATATAGACATATAAAAAGTTTCTAATAATAGCAGGAAGATTAAAATGAGGAGATGAAAGGAAGAATTATTTTCAGTGATCTGTAATGTGTTTAGGAAAGTTAAAAATAACTTACTTTACAGAAAAGGGAAAGAGGTAGGGCCTTATAAAGAACATTTGAAAAAGGAATTTAGACATTCAGCTATACCCAGTTTTGTGGTAGGTTTTTGTCTGTTTAGGGTTTATTTTATTTTATTTTACTTAAATTAGAAACAAGCTTGCTTCACTTGTCAATCCCAGCTCCCTCTCCCTCCCCTCCTCCCCTGCTCCCCACTAACCCCCCAGTCTCCAATCCAATCCCCACTCCACTCTCCAGGGAGGGTGAGGCCCTTCATGGGGGAACTCCGAAGTCTGTTGTATCATCGTATCATCCGGGCCAGGGCCTAGCCCCTCCCTCGTGTGTCCAGGCTGAGAGAGCATCCCTCCATGTGGAATGGGCTCCCAAAGTCCATTTGAATGCCAGGGATAAATATTGATATAGTACCCAAGGCCCCAAAGAATGCCAAGGCCTCCTCACTAACATACACACTGACTCAGTGGGCCTGAGTCAGTCCCATGCTGGCCTCTCAGCCTTCAGCCGTGGGTCCATGAGCTCCCCATTGTTCAGGTCAGCTGTTTCTGTGGGTTTCTCCAGGCTGGTCTTGACCCCTTTGCTCATCACTCCTCCATCTCTGCAACTGGTTTCGAGGAGTTCAGGTCAGTGTTTAGCTATGGATGTTTGCCTCTGTTTCCATCAGCCACTGGATGAAGGCTCTAGGATGGCATACAAGGTAGTCGTCAATCTCATTATCGGGGAAGTAGTCTCTCCACTATTGGTTAGATTGCCAGTTCGTGTCATCCTTGTAGTTCTCTGGAAATCTTCCCAGTGCCAGATCTCACCTCAAACCTATGATGACTCCCTCTATTATGGTATCTCTTAGGATTTATGTTGTTTTGTTTTGTTTTAGAGAAATTTGTCAAGAGCAGAGAAAAGGTCCCTTCACACCTAATGTCAATAAGTGAAGCTGTATGTTAGCAACAAGAAAAGTGATGAGTAAATAGGAAAAGGATCTATCCCCCTTATGAGGAAAGCAGCTAATTTGAGTCTAATAAAGGCAAGACAGAATATTCAGCAGTTTATTGTCCTAAGTTTTAAACACATGATTTCTTCCCCAGAGTGCATTGGCTTCTTGGCAACGAAGGTGTCTGTTCCATCAAGTGCCAACTTCAACCACTTTATATTCCTGCTGACCAGTTTCCCAGGCCTGAAGTGGACTCACCATTGTATTTCATTGTCCATATTCATGCAGCACTTTGTAGCCCTCAATGGGGAATGCCACTGTCTTGCATCTGGTTCAAATTGAGCCTTCCCTCTACCAGTCCATGTATTACTTCCTAGCCATATTGGCTGTGACAGACTTGGGCCTGTGTATGTCAACACTGTCTTTGTGCTAGGGATGTTATGGTTTGATGCCCAGACAATTGGTCTGGTGCCTTCTGTGCTGCAGCAAACCTCCTCCACTCCTTTTCCTTTGTGGAGTCTGCAGTGCTGTTCGCTATGGCCCTGGACCACCTGGTAGAGATTCGATTCTCAGTGCTCCATTCCACTGTGCTCATTGGACCCCAAGTGGCATTGGTGGGTGTGGTGCTGGGCCTGGGAAGCACAGCCATTACAGGTACACCCTTAGTATACACATTGACATTTGATTACTGTCACCCTGGTTCTCTTTCCCATACTTGTTATCACTGGAAAAACATGTGGGAACTACTGATTCTGAAGGTGTGAAACTGGAATTATGTTGTTCTTTGATATACATGTTAGATTCATATATGTGCTTACTTTATGGCAATTGCTTTCTCATACTTACGAATTGTGTCCCTTTCCTCCCCTATTGTCAGCTAACAGTTGTTGGGAGAAAAAGCGCCATTTTCTTCAGTGGTGTAGCTACTCCTAAAGTGCCCTTCTTTGCTCTTGTCATAACCTTTCACCTGTTATCAGGCAAGAAACTATAATTAAACTCAGATCACACACAAAATGAAGGCATGAATGTAGGGTGGATACCTGTTGAAAAGAAGAGTTTAATCATGACAGGGGTGGGATGATAGTGGGGGTAGACAATGAAAAGACTAAAATTCCTTGTATAAATATATGAAGTAATCAACCATTAAAAATTAAAGAATTGTGCACCCTTATGAAAAACAGTAAATTCTACAGAGTTGAGGAAACACTGATAGAAAATGATACCCACTTTAAAAGGACGCTATTTCCATGAACCAATTCATATCCTCTCTCTCTCATAATCCTTCTGCTCACTCTTCCAACAGTGGGGAGGCCAGCATAGGACTGATCTGGACCCCCCCAAATGTGAGTGTCAGCGAGAAGGCCTGGGAAACCTATGGGCCCCTGATCTGTGGATCAGTGTCTATCCCTGGAATACAAACAGACATCGTGTGTCCATAACACAAAGAGGGATGCTCTCTCAGCCTGGACTCTTAGGGGGAGTGCCTGGACCCTGCTCTGAGTGAAATGACAGACTCTAGATATCCCCTATGCGGAAAGAAGTGGCAATAGGGTGGGAGGCTGGGGGGAATGGTGTGGGGGGCGGGAGGAGGGGAGGGAGAGGGAACTGGGATTGACATGTAAAACAAGCTATTTAAAATTAAAATAAAAAATGATAAAAAAGAGTGCAGTTGTCTAGAAAAATTAGTCATATTTTGGCACAAATCCTTACTGGTAGACTGTGTTTTATAGCACCTCAGTTTTGTTTGGTTTGACAGTTGAGCCACTCTGCACCTTTCACATTTGAAGAAGCACAAAGCCAGAATAATCAAAAGCTAAACAGCATCATAATAAACCCAAAGGCTCAATGTGAACTTCATGTATGGAACAATTTTCAAGTCAGTTTTCATGTTAGGTATTCGGGGTCAAGCTTTCAGTTTTAAGTAAAATGCCTGATACTCATACAGTCTGTCCCATAACATGTTTTTGAAGTAAAAGTGGAACACACTGTCCTTCTCCCCAGAAACTAACACTGTAATTTAGAAGAAAGGTCAACTCTGACAAGCAGCCCTCTGCTGCCCTCTCCTGATAACACCAGTGTCTACAGTCTTCAAAGAATATGCTCTGACCTCTTCTGGTCCACTTGTTTCTGCTGGGGGCAGGGGGGCGGGATATGCTTGATTCTACTTGGTTTTATCATTCAGTGAGTCACTAAATATTATAGTGACAAATGATTCTCTTTTCTGACTCCTTCCTCCTTCAGATTTTGCTCAATAGTGTCTCTAGTTTTTTTGTTTGTTTGGTTTTTTTTTTTACTAACCATAAAGATTTTTATTTCAGTATGGGGTCTCAACACATAGTTCTTCTGGCTTAGACTCTGGTGTGCCGAGGTTACGAGAACACATCATTATTCATAAGAGATAGAAAATATTAATAACAAAAACTTACTGACAACTTGTCAACCCCCAAAATCTAGAGGACCATTTGTTCAGTAGTAAACTGAATTGCTTTCTCTGATGCAAAATCATTTTGCTAGAATTCTTTTCTTTTTAATCTGAACTAGGAATGTGTAACGTTTCTCCTAAAAACTTTTTTTTTACAAATTACATTCTCTGATTTTCTTGTCAGCTTGCTTTAAAGATATCCACGTGTTCAAAATGCTCGCTCGAAGTTTGGCCCACACCAAATGGTTGTTTAATCCAAATATCTGAGCAGCAAACTGGGCAGATCCTTCTGGAGAAAGTATAGTTGAACAGCCAAGACCACTAGGCAGTCGAAGGGATGACCACACGTCCTGAGCACCCCAGTCTGGTGTTATGGGGGGACAGCTGATAACTGGATATACAGTATTACCAGACACCACTGGGCCCAAACCATTGCTTCTGCCAGCCACTGCGACAAATACAGTAGGTATGCCATCCCCTTCATACTCTGCTTTAATCATCAAAGTTTCATCTGGTCCTTTATGGGCAGATGTTACTCGAAGTTCACACGGAATCCCGAAGTTTCCACAAGCCTTTTTAATTTTCTCACAGTGACCAAGGTCAGAAGTGGAACCCATCAGCACTACAACCCTGCACTGGCTATCTGACTTCAGGAGTAACTCCACTCGATCTGCAACCCACTCAAAGTTCTTCTTCACCATCTGTAGTCCTTCCGGAGTTACTTCCTTGAGGTCACGGTAAGACTGTCTTTCTGCTGGCTCCGATCCCCTGATGGCCAGAGTCTCCAGGAATCATTATCAATAACATCAGCGAGAATAATCTCTTTGCTGGTTCCCTGTCATATCATCTTCTAGATACACAGCTGCCTGTGAGTCATACCACATTTTTATTGCACTGATGATCACATTGATTTGGTCATAACATATAAGGAGAGAAATGAATTGGTAGACCAAAAAGACCAAAAAAATCAGGTTTTCTTCACCTACAATAAGCTGATTTTTATGTCAGGTTGCATTACTGTCCCTGAACCAACCGAAGTCCCCAGGTGTCAGGGACAGGGAAGTGTTGAATAGCAGCCAATTCACCCCAAAATAGTTTCTGCTGACTGGTCTCCCTGGTGTGGAGGCAATGTACCCCTGGCTGGTCTTCCAATTCTGTTTCACTTATATTATAGCCATTGTGGGCAATATCTTCATTCCAGCTGGGATCAGGAAAAGCAGTTCTCTACACCAGCTGATGTACTTGTTCTCGGCTATGCTGGCCTTCTCTGAGCTTGGTGTCTCTACCTTGTCTACTGTGCTCAGCATCTTTCTTTTTGCTGCCAATAAAATCAGCTTTGAAGCCTGCCTTTTGCAGATGTTCTCCATACATTCATTTTCCATCATGGAATCAGGAGTTCTCTTAGCCATGCCTGTGGATTCCTTTGTCGCCAAACACAACCCACTTTGCTGTATCGCCATCCTGACCTTTCCCAATATCGCTGGTACCAGTGTTACACTTGGACTGTAGAGTCTGTTTCTCATGCTCCCCCTGCAGTTTCTCCTAAAGTGTCTGCCTTTCTGTGGCCACAATGTGCTGCCCCACACTTGTTGTCTGCATTCAGATCTAATACAGCTGCCTTGTAGGGACACTCATCTCAACAGCATTGTGGGACTCTGCTTCGTGACTTACACTTTTGGACTGGACTCACTGCTCATTCTTGTCTCTTATGTGCTGATCCTGTAAACAGGACTGAACTTTACCTCTGGGAAGGGCCTGAGGAGGCTCTCAACACCTGTGTTTCACAAATGTGTGCAGTTCTTTTGTATTTGTGCCTGTGTTCAGTGTGGCTCTGTTACATCTCTTCATGAAGCATGCTGCACCTGCTATTCGTCTGCTCCTCACCAATATCTATCTTCAGGTACCACTGATGCTCAGTCCCATCATCTACAGTGCTAAGAACAAGCAGATTCGCCAAGAGTTACCACAACTCTTTCCTCAAAGAAAATGTTAAGTAACCCTAGACAATCAATTAGAGGCCCTTAAACCAGTCGTATCACCAAAAGCAAAGTGGGAAGAGAGAAAGAACTATTAGCTTCAAATCCAGAAAACTTGAATGTATCTTGTGTTGATTAGTGTATAGGGAGCAAACATTTGATGTATCATAGGTGTCAATCTACGTTTGCTCATATGCTCTTAATCCAACTGTTCCAATGCCCAGCCTTGACCTAGATCTATAATCTAATGTTTCCTTATCATGACAGACACTTGAATGAAAAATTCTCTTTAGCAATATTCAAGACAGTGTGTTTTGTTTTGCTCAAACAAGAAAAAGAACAGGGAGTAGCTGGCATATCAATTAAGAGGATGTATTGCTATACCAAAGGACAAAAGTTTGGTTCCCAGCACCCACAACAGGTGGTTCACAATAACTTGTGTCTCCAGTGTCAAGGGATTTGATGCTGTCTTCTAGACTTTGTAAGAATCTGAAGCACTCAGATTCACACCCACAATAAATAAATAGAATCATCTTTCTAAATTAAAATAATTTAGTGTTCTTTTCTTTTTAAAGACCCACAGCTGTGAACCGAATTGTAGAACCCAGTTGCAAAGAAGAGTCATGACCAAAGGAATCAAGATCAGTCTGGCAAATCCACAGAAGCAGCTGACCTAAACAAGGGGAAGACATAGACCCCAGACTGATGACTGAGGGGCCAGCATGGGCCTGATCCAGACACCCTCCCACTGAACCTGGGTGACAAAGAGGAGGCCTTGGCAATATTGAGACCTAGGAGAGTGAAGCAGTATTTATTCCTGGCATACAGAAGGACTAGCTACCACTTTGGTGTGTCACCTGGATATTCTGCTACCCATCTTTTGAGAAAACACCTCAGCAATTCCTTGCATTAATGAATGAACATTTCCTTGAAGACTCAATTGATGTTCACATTCATGTTGATCTTTATAGAATGCTCTATATCTTCTCCAATAGCACCTGTTGAGTATTTTTTTTATTATTTAACCTATACGCTGAACTCAGTTTCTCAATGTGGACCTTAATACCTATATTTGCAGGATGATAGATATTGTGTCCAGGCTGTGTAAGTTGTCAGAATATGTCTTCATATTTGTTGTGTTATTATACTTAATAAAGAATTTCTTCTATGAGTTCCCCTACCATTTTCTAAGTCTCTCAGGACACTCTTGATTTATGATACCTAGATCTTGTGTATATTCATGTATATCCTATTATTTAAAGCATCTTTTTTGCTAACTGTACAACTATCCACAGCCTCCTCATCACTTGTAAAACTAGTGGCACAATAGAACACTTCCCAAACAATCTTAGTAATTATTAAAACTGGATTATGTGTTAAGACAAAATGTATTTTTATTTTCTCTTAAAATGTTTATGTTTAAATAGTATTTTATCTGTACTGATGCAATAATTAAACATACTTATGTGGTCTTTCAACACAGTCATACATTGGATAATGATTGAGTCAAGATAATGTAGCATAGCTATCCCTTAGATCTCTAGTATTTCTGTGTGGTGATAGTATTCAAAACACTATTTGTTGTCTATTTTAGAAGAGACAGTGTATTACTGCTAACAATAGCTACCATATTATACAATAATAGAACTCCAGAATTTGTTCTTCTTATTTAACTATAAAATTGTATGTTTGGCTAAGGTCTTCTTGTCATCCCTTCATCCACTTGCTTTCCTTGGCCTTTTGTAATTTTTTTCTGACTTTAATTTTTATATGACTATTTTCAGATAATATAATATTCTCCAAGTGTTTACTTTCATTTTACATTGTAAGGATGTAAAATGTTCTAAGTAATTTCTATGTATTACTTATGCAATTATAATAGAAGATAAATATACCCACATCCATTTTCATACAATGTTAGTTTCCTTAGGGGCATCTGATATTGAGAAAGTGGTATGATTACTTAGTTAATTGATCCTAAGGGAACCTGTCTCTGTCACTATTGCTCCTCTCACAGAGATTGTGTTTCAGTTTAAAAAGATGCAAGACATCATTCTAGCCATAGAATTATGAAGATAAGAATGATATACTTACCACAGTGAAGGACTTGTCAAAGTGAGCTTCCTTGGTCCAACCTGATATTGAGTGGTAAGTATCAAACCTATGGTCTCCCAGCTCTGTATCTTAAAGCAGCTTCAAGAAGACTCTCACATGCTTCTGAGGTCAAAACTCTGTATATTTCTTCCTACGAAAAGGCACATCCCTCTCACTTCCTGGACATGTGAGGTAGAATGAGAGGAAGCACTTCCTAAGGCTGATGACAGCTAACAGCAAGTTAACAAAACAATGTCAGAAGTCATAAGTTCTGGAAATAGTTCTTCTGGTGTATCACTTGGGGTTCCCCATGCAACCCACACATCTTTTCAGAAGCTGATCTATTACTAGGGACTCCTTGTGTTCTTGTTTCCCTCACAGATGCTGTGAAGGTATCAGTGAGGTTGTGATAGGAAAGAATAGTTTAATTAGAAAATTGGGTATAAACTAATGATCTCTTGGAGAATTCTTTTAAAAGGGAATAGTGGGCAACGAATGCTAACAATTGCTTGCTGCTAAAAGCTCATGATAACTACTCAGACCCTGTATGAAGCAGATAGCTACACTGCTGTCTTTAACAGCAATGAAACAAATATACATACAAATAAGGGAAGAAGCACTTAGCATAGGAGCCACCTCCCACTCTGTGCAGTCATAGTACTGTGCAATTCAGTATATTATATTCCCTTCTTTCTGCTGATAGTTTCTAAATTATTATCCTCTTAAATGCTGTTTATTTTTAATCTTCACTGCTAAATGATCCCTTTCATCACCTCCCAACTTTTGTAACATATCCTAAACTCAGGATAACAACTGTGTTTAGATCCCTTCCAAGAATAGCTGCCCCTGTGTAACCATTGTTATGGGAGAGCAAGGATGAGAAGGAAGCAGAAATGTAAAAGCAAAAAATCAGCCAAGAACAAAGGGCTGGAAAAGATAATGAAAGAGGTTCTCTTGTTCTCAGAATTGGTCTGTTCACAATCAAGTCTCTTGAAGTGTGGCAAGCAAGATATGAGTCTAGTAGGATCAAGGATTCAGTAAAGCAAGTCAATGATGTTTAATCCAGGAGTCTATTACTTGGTCCACTTAAGAAGCTAAATGTTGAGGCTTGTGTTTTAAAACATTCTCTTGTGTGTGTGATCACTTTCTCTGAGGTAAGTTATTTGTTCCTGACTCTCCCCACCTTAATTTGCAGCACTGCCCACCATAAAGACCTTTCTCAAATCTGATATATACTGAGTTAAACCGCATCGGAGAGTGATAGGTACCAGGGATCCTACATGCAGGAGAAAAAGGAGAAGGGTGCTTTTTCATTGATATATTTGATTTTTTCATAAAATGTTATATAGACAATGATTTTAATATCCTAATGTGTCAATTTTTCATTCTCTCAATGTCTTAATTCAGTGTTTGAGAAAATGCTATGTCACACATTGACTGTGGCAGTGACTTTTTTTCCCCTGTCAGGCATGCTCAACCTTTTGACAGCATCATTTACAAAGTTCATAATTAAGAACTGCAAAATTAAGTTATAAGGAAATCTTCATAGTGTTTTAAGTGGGTTTATGATTTTGTGTTGGTTCAAATGCATAGCTACCGCCAGCTGCATGCACCCCGCAGTGAGCAGGTTGGACACCCCTGCAGGATACATTTAACTTCTCCACTAAACCTGAAAACTTTCTGCTGATCCTCACAGCAGCTACTTTCTGAGTAAAACTTCCTCTGCCTTTTTAAAGTAAATCAAATTCCCTTTCTAGGATCCTTTAATAGTATCCTGAACTTTCACGTTCTAGGATGTGATATAACTGAGAAGCACTTAGCATCCTTCATAGCCATGTCTCAACAGGAGCAGAAGCACAAGTGCCCTCTGTGTTTTGTGGTTAAAAGTTGCAGAGGTTTCCTAAGTAAGTTAGGACTCTATGCATTCTCCACCATGTATGGTAATTAGTGGGGAGAAATGTTTATTGGGTATAGATTAGCAAGGCAGATAAACTTAATAATGCCCAGTGTGGGATAATGAGTTCTTTCTGTTATAACAGCTGTAATAGAATTTGTATCAGAAAATTAAGGCTTGTGCCTGTGTGACTAGGTAAGCAGGGTGTATGGGTGAGTGGGTGAGCATGCACACAGAGCACATTGATAAATGAGTTAAAAATCTACCATGAGTACTCCCTCCTATATTACCTGTCCAGGATGCTCTTGTATTGCTGTGCTGACCCAGAGAAAGCTCTACTCATTCTAGGAAGATGGTTTTTCATCTTCTGACAACATCTCCTTACCCAGAAAGAATTTATTGAAAGTTTGCTTAGGCTCTTAGTATTGCTACTGTTGTAAGGTCAGAGACATGTCTAAGACAAAGAAATCCTAATGGTTAAGATTAGTAATTTTTTAAGATTAGCAGTCAAAGATTCTGGGAGTGATCATCACAGTATTTTCAATAACCATGACATCTTTTACAAATCAGCAAACGTGGTCCCTGATTCCTTCTCAATCATCTGGTCATTTGCAGGCAGTCCTTCTAGTAATTGACTCTGGGCTGTAGTCATTGTCATAGTCTCAGCCTTGACTTGGTCCTCCACTATCCACTAGCAATTCGTTGGGGATTTTAAAGTTGTCTTATACTTAAATGTTTACAAGTAACTACTATTGATCTATTACAAACATTAGTAGATACCTTATTCTGGGATTGTGTATAGGTTTGTCTCCCTAGTAGCTTTCTCCAGCTAGGAGTGTCCACAGCAACAGAAGACAGTCGTTTCCCTCTTAGCTGACCTAAGGTACACTGCAGTTTGGATGCATATTTTTCTTTATCTATAACTTCTTTATGACAGAAACGGAAACTTCTTCCAAATGAAAATATCTTAATGGGAATCATCTGCCAATTTTCAAAAACAAGATCTTTGATCACATGAATCAAAGTTTGTTTTTGTCTTCACTTTCCTTGATGCCCAAAACATTTTTTTCAACATAATGTAATCTTACTGGCTTGTTCCTGACTTTTGAGGTGGCACTGCCCCCATGGAATGAGATTTCAATATGAAGAATTCCAATAGCTCTGTGGGGTTCTTACCTACAGCATTCATTTTGGTTGGCATCCCAGGACTGGAGACAAAGCACATCTGGATATCCATCCCCTTCTGCCTGATGTACATCATCATCTTCCTTGGGAATGGCACAATTCTTCATGTCATCAGAACAGATGCTTCCCTGCATCAGCCCATGTATCTCTTTCTTGCCATGCTGGCATTGGCTGAGGTTGGTGTCTCTGCCTCCACTCTACCAACGGTGTTAGGTATCTTCCTTTTTGACACTTCCGAGATTACCTTTGAAGCATGCCTTCTCCAAATGTTTTTCATCCACTCTTTCTCCATTATGGAGTCAGCTGTGCTGTTAGCCATGTCTGTGGACCGCTTTGTAGCCATCTACAGCCCACTACGTTATACAACTATCTTGACACTGCCTCGCATCTCTGGCACAGGAGCTGTCATTGGACTGAAAAGTGTTATACTAATGGCCCCGTTGCCTATACTGTTACAGAGACTGCCCTTCTGTGGCCATAATGCCCTCTCTCATTCCTATTGCCTCCACCCAAATCTTATCCACTTACCTTGTGGGGACATTTCTATCAACAATATCTATGGACTTTTCATTGTTACCTCCACTTTTGGACTAGATTCATTGCTCATTGTGGTGTCCTATGGGCTTATACTCCATACAGTACTGGGCATTGCCACAGGAGAAGGGCGGAAGAAAGCACTCAACACATGTGGCTCACATGTCTGTGCTGTGCTTGCTTATTATGTACCTATGATTGGCTTGTCTATGGTACATCGCTTTGCACATCATGCATCTCCTCTGCTACAAACCATGATGGCCAATGCTTATCTTTTCTTCCCCCCTGTCATCAATCCCATTGTCTACAGCATTAAGACTAAAGAGATCCGCCGTGGCATCATCAGAATGCTGTCAGAGAAGAGGCTCAGAGTTTAGTGGAAGAAGGAGGATGTTTAGTTTGTTCCTATAGTCACAGGTTATCCAAGTTTATGTTCTATAACTGATGTAAGCTTAAAATACACTGTCTAGGAACTGTTCAGTAGTAAAGAGTGCATACCGCTCTCATACAGAATCTATGTTCTGTTTCTAGCACCCACATTAGGTTCACAGTTCACAATTGCCTTCAGCTCCAGATCAAAGGGGATCACTTTTCTAGCCTCCATAGGCATCTGTACTTCAACATACACACACACACACACACACACACACACACACACACACACACCACACCACACCACACCACACCACTAAAACAAAATAAGTTTTTCTTTAAAAACCCAGTGTCTAGTAGAAGGGAATTCGAGTTTGATAATGAACTAGAATGTAATGACAAGAACATGGGTTATTTGTGATGGATCAGTTCACAAAATCAATGGTATTATTTGCCGCGTTGTGAGGCATGCTTGCCTAAATATATTATTTTCCAAAGCTTGGGGAACATACAAGATTGTTTCTTTTAAACACATCATTCTTCATCAGAAAAATGAAACTGCAATTTGAAAGATACCCAAGAGACCTATTAAACTCCCTACACTAGGGAGAGAAAGAAAATAACCATTGTTTCATCCTCCTGAATCTCTGAATTCCACAGTAGGTAAACTGATACTTGAGTTTTGAGGAGTTCAAAGAGGTTTTCCCACATAGGCACTCATGGCCCCACACCAGGTAATCTAAAATTATAAATCTTGTGCATTAAGCAAGATTTTGAAGTTATTCTACAGAGATGCAGAGAAACAATCTTCTTCCTTATGTACTTTTTATATTGTTGAATATGACTCTTCAGTTGCTTTAAGCAATTAGTTTGTAAGTTAAGATTACTGAGGGACAAATATTTAGTAGATACACCACTCTTTTAGTAATTCCTCACAAAGCCTCAAATAGCATTAACATAATGTTTATTCTTCAGATAAAAAATCTACTGTTTCTTTGTAGTAAGTATCTTGTTCAAGCATATAGAACGAAGAGCTACTGTTACACTCTAGCTGGGACAGACCACACAGTAAGAACTATTAACAATTAGCATATGTCAGTGGAGTAAGAGCTCAAGCACTTTGTTCTTACTATAACTCAGTCAAATAGAAAGTACTTAGCACAATTCCAGACCATCCAGACTGAGAAATGACAAAAGAGACCAGGTTCCTTCACTCATGGAGTGCTCACTTCACTGAGAGAGTATTTTCTCCATATATTTTCTGTCTCTGCCACACTTTGTACTGGAATGAAGTGTAGAATCAGGTTTTTTTCTTTTGTATTATTATTATTTTTATTTTTATTTTTGGTTTTTACGAGACAGGGTTTCTCTGTATTGTTTTCGAGGCTGTCGGTCCAGCCCAGCCTCGAACTCACAGAGATCTGCCTGCCTCTGCCTCCCGAGTGCTGGGATTAAAGGCATGTGCCACCACCGTCCGGCTTATTATTTTTATTTTAAATAGGTTGTTTCACATGTCAATACCAGTTCCCTCTCCCTCCCCTCCTCCCGCACCTCCCCCACAGTCCCCCCCCCAGCCTCCCAACCTATCGCCACTTCCTTCCACATAGGGGATATCTAGAGTCTGTCATTTCACTCAGGGCAGGGTCCAGACACTCCCCTAAGAGTCCAGGCTGAGAGAGCATCCCTCTTTGTGTTATGGACACAAGATGTCTGTTTGTATTCCAGGGATAAACACTGATCCACTGCTCAGGGCCCCATAGGTTGCCCAGGCCTCCTCACTGACTCTCACATTCAGGGGGTCTGGATCAGTCCCATGCTGGCCTCCCAGCTGTCGGTCTGGGGTCCAAGAGCTCTCCCCTGTTCAGATCAGCTGTCTCTGCTGGTTTTGCCAGCCCATTCTTCGCCAATTTGTTCACTGCTCCCTCTCTCTCTCTCTGTCACTGGGTTCCTTGGGTTCAGTTCAGTGTTTAACTGTGGGTATTTGCCTCTGCTTCCATCAGTCATTGGATGAAGGCTCCAGGATGGTTATGGGCATCAAGTTCATTATCAGGAATGGGCATTCGAGGTGGCCTCACCACTATTGCTTAGCTTGCCAGTTGGTGTCATCCCTTTAGATCACAAGAGGTCACACTGGTGCCTGGTCTGTCTTCTAACCTATGATTCCCTCTTCCCCAGTTTTAATCAGAATTTATAATATCTTCATATGAGTAAACAAAATAAAAGAAGCCTTTGAATATTATGGTAGTTTGAAATAAAATGGCCCCCAAAGGAAATGGAACTATTAGGAGATACGACCTTGTTGAAGTAGGTGTGGCTTTATTGGAGGAAGTGTGTCGCTGGGGGGCAGGCTTTGAGGTCATTTTTGCTGAGCTTCTCTCAGTGCAACACTCAGACCACTTCCTAGTACCTGTAAAATGTAGGACTCTCAGCCACTTCTCCAGCACCATGTCTGCCTGCATGCTGCCATGCTCCCAACCATGATGATAATGGACTAAACCTCTGAAACTGTAAGCTGCTTCTTCAATTAAATGTTTTCCTTTATAAGAGTTGCCATGGTCGTGGTGTCTCTTCACAGTGATAGAACCCTGAGACAAATGTGAATTTGAAACATTTAAAGTCTTGCTTTAATGTTGCATTTTACAGACTCTGATGACTGACAAGGACTTCCTGTAGAAGTTATGCCTGTGACCTGACCCCGCAAGTTCCCATTTGCGATGTGTGTATACACTCCAAACACAGGCTAGACTCACACCCTCTGTGTGATAGTGGAACTCTGTAGAAAAATGGTGATTTGGAGTTGTAGGGAAGAAGTCAGGCTGGCAAAGCCACAGGAAGAACCTTCCCATAGACAACCAGAGAAATAAGCGAGAGGTTTTTTTTCTGGGCCAAGAATATAAGAGGGGATATCTTTAGGGCAATCCAGAGAAAAGCATCCCACATTTAGAGGGATACAAAAGAGATGTTGAGAGTAGGTTGTCAAACAATGTACTAGAAAATGAAAGTATTAGCACCTCACTTCCCATCTCCAGAATTTTCATTGTGACTATTCAGCCCACTTTCTATAGATACCTCAATATCTAAGGCTATTGAAATTTTGTTAGTCTCCTAACAAAAATGCATACCAAACATATTTACTTTTGGTCTACATTTCAGTAATTCTGTTTTATCTCTTCAAACATCAAAAATACATCAAATAATTATATTTCCTTTTTATATATGGATGAATATGTAAATTATGTATGTAAGTTGTGTGATTATTGGGTCTATAATTATAAAAACAAAAGATTTTTTATAATGAACATCTAAGCCACAGCTGATTGCCACTGACTAGGGAGAAATGCAGGCTAAATAAAGTATAACAATGTCTGAGGATATAGGTCAGTTGGTAGAGTGCTTGATTAATGTTAGTGAAGCCCTGGGTTCATAACCTCTGTTAGTTTACAAAATGGCATGTGGTTGTACAAACTTATAATTCTAGCATTTGGTAAGCAGAGGCAGGAGAAGAAGAAATTCAGTGTCATTCTTGGCTATGGAGCAAATTTGACATGAGTCTGTACTACATAGAGTCATCTAAAAATAATTAACAAATTAAGTTGCAAAAACCTCCTAAGTCAGATGTCTCTGGGTGACACTCATCACAGCCCCTTCATTCTGAGGAGAGAGCCAACCTTTCTTGGGGAGAAATCAAGTATACAATACTCAACAAATATTTTCTGATGATCACTGTAAAAGGACAATCATTTGCTTCTAACACTGTTTTCCATCAAAATCCATGTGCTGTCCTCCACTTTGATGTTTAATATATGTATGGGTATGTCCTTTAGATCTCTCATAGCCTGTATGTGAAAAGGTTTGGCATTTATTTTTATATTCATATGTTTAATTCACTGAATTCTGGTATATTGTGCTTATCAGTATTTGTTTGTAGTTTTCTGGGGTATCTGTTTCTATGTAGTCTTACAAAAAGTATTGTAATCAAAAGTTCTCACGTGTAATGTGTCAATTTTATGTGGCTAACTGAATTTGTCAATGTAATTTCTGGAGATGGAATTGCTGCATAAATATTTCTGTAAACTTATAAATTTTATAGGTAATGCATTGTCATTATCCTCCAAATAAATCACACCCATTTATCTGCTAACCAGAGTCTTTCAATATTCGTGGATTTTGTTAATACGACAAATACAAAGCTGCCTCTAAATTTTATTGCACTAATTATTGTTTTCAGCATATATGAACAATGTGAACATAATTTTTTATATAAACAGTTCCTTCATGCCTGGGTAGAGATCCTGTCTTCCTGGGGAGGAAGTAATGTGTGTCCATGTCACACCTATTTCCTGCAGGTCATTGAAAGGGAACACAGTCCATTTGCCTAAAGACTTATGAATCTCCCAAGAGATTTGGACACCTCTCACCATCTTCAGGCTACATGGGCTCTGAATTTGGTTATAGGGTAACTTTTCTCCAACTGTGGACAGTCCTCAAAACCAGAATGAGAGGGAGACTAACATTCATTGATAGAAGCCTCTGTTAGAATATGGGTTAGACCATTGTTACGTAAACTCAGAGGATCAGCAGACTCTCAAATGCCTGCTTCCTCAACTGCTGATGAATACAGAATGCTCAAGAAATGTTACTGAGGACAATTCTGTTTGCTGCTGCTATTTAGTTTTCCTTTTTCAAGTTAGGGGTCTGCACTTACTGAAGACAAACTATTTTATTTCTTGACTTCACATCTTTATAACCATCTCAAATCATTTTATCTCTGTCCTAAGCTTTCTGTTACAAGCAGGCAGAATAGGAATTCATATAAATAATTTTAGCATTTTGAATTTAAGCTTGGATGATAAATAAGAACTTTTCAATAAATTGAGCATAAATCTGAAGTTCAAGACTAGAATTTCTGTTTAAGGAAAGAACACAATTCTTCCCTGTTAAGCATAAAGACTTAAATTTTAACTTCTCTCCTTGACCCCTACGATATCCTGCCCTTATATAATAAGTCCTTGGCACTAGTTTTCCAGAGAGTGTGCTTTCCATCCAGAGCCAAATCATGTGCTCTCACATCTGAATTCTCAGGTTTCCAGCTTCACAACACAGTACACACACCTCTTGCGAACAGAGGCTTCCTGATTCTCTCCCTTGAGGCTTGTACAATCTGTACATTCCTATAAAGTCCTGGATTAATCTCCCCAATGGTCTTCTACATTCCAGCCTGAGATCTTCATCCATATAAAAATCACTTGCAGACATGGACCAAAGAGCACAGTGAGTACTCAGTGAGGCTGGATTACTCCCAAAATGGATAGCAATAAGAAGAGAAGTGGTGAGTGAGACAGAAGTTATTCCATAGGAATGAGGAAGAAGTAAGCAGACCTGTTTCAGAGGTGTGCCACGGAGAAGTGGGGCTGGAGGGGAATGTGGTGGGTAGAAAACATGAAGCAGTTTATGCAGAGATTTAATCACACTCCCAGTGATGCTAAGAGTGGCACAGCTGTCCTTATCCTGTGCTCCATGGAACCTGTGTGTCCTGTTCTGTGTTATCAGATTCTTGCCCTAGAAAGTTGCTTCTATTTTGCCATCCTTTCTGCTCTACAAAAGTCTTATCAAATGTCTTTGAAAGATATCGGTTCTGGGGAAACAAGAAAATAGATAAAAGGAAGGATCGGAAACTAGCATGCACCAATAGGAGACTGGACAATACAGTTCCCTCTAAGTGAGAGTTAGTTTCCTGAGTGTTTGCCAGTTTCTCAATCCAGACCTCAGCACACAAGAATGAGGTCTAGAAGAAGCAGGACTAGAAAGAGCATGGAGAGCTAAATTAACTATCCCACAAGAATGCAGGAATCCTAGCCTCAAGTGGTAGGGTTGGCTAAGGAACTGGCCCATCTGCAGAATTACTCAATAGATTGTAAATCAGAGAAAGAGCATTGCCACATTTTACCAGTACCAAGCCCGGTTCTCCTCTCTTTCTTCCTCCTTCTCTCACTTCCTTCTTTGCTTCTGTATGTTTCTGTTTTTCCTTAACACATATCCCCTTGCTCTATGTCTACCCTTGGGTGTCACATATGCATGGATACTCATGCTCAAATACATGCAATTACTCACATGTCTGTATTCACACACACTCACATGTTTGTACACCCACAAATGCATCCCTCCCTTCAGAAAATGTGCTGTCCACTAATTCTATACTTTTTTCCGGGGACCTGCCCATAAACCCTGTGCTAACAGAAAAACTAATGGTGTCTTTCCCTGGATTAAAGACCTTGTGAAAGCTCTGTTCTTCCACCAGAGCACTGGTTTTTACCCCATTTCTGCCTCAGTTCCCATCATCCCTACAAGCAGGCCCACCTCTGTCGGGCTAGAGAGGATTCATATTCATATCAGATCCTGGTTTACTATCTTAACCTTTCTCTGTCCTTTTAAATTTCTACTCATACTACAGAGAACCTGGTAAACTGCTTTCAGCAAGATTTCCTAGCTTTTCATACAAAATTTTCTATCATATTCAAAGCCAAAATGTGTGTGTGTGTGTGTGTGTGTGTGTGTGTGTGTGTGTGTGTGTGTGTAAGCATGACAAAGTTGAGGGGCAATGTGAAGTAAAGGAAGGGTAAAACAGACAATCAAGATGGTGTGGGAAGAAAGTCATTCACATGTTCTTCCTCATGTAGAATAACTATGGACTACTTACAAGAAGAAAGGAAACAAAAAAGGTTGGTATGAAGTATGTGAACATAAACAATGTATGGTGTACACATACATATGGGTGTGTCATAATAAAACTATTATTTCACATTGGCTTTTAAAAGAAGATGAAACAGTTCAAATTCACAGCAGTGTGTGTGAGAGAGAAAGCCTTCATCACTGGACTGAATCAGTTCCTTTGAACAAGTACTAAACAAACTTTATTTTAGCTGAATTAAACCAAATAAAAAAGACTCCTGTTTTTTCAAAGAAAAAACTCTTTTTTCTTCAGTCAATGTTCTTTCTTATTGAGAATGCCAAACATCAGTCACATACTCGTTAACTGAGTTAAAATTATAGCGTTCTAGGGCAGTGTGTTGGCAGTCAGTTTGCTGTAATTGTATTGTTCTCGCCTGCCCTCTACCATCCCCAGTGATGACCAAATTACTCAACTACAACAGCAGCAACAATTTCACTTGTAAGGCCACATGGAAGTTTTTCAAAATAAATCATTGTAGAATTTAATGCATACCGTGTTATCGGATATAGAGAGATAGATTGTTCCGCAAGAAGTAAGGACGTCCGTCATCTTATAGTGTTACTTCTTGTTTGTTCAAGAGGTGTTTGGAAATCACACAATAGGCCTAATCTCTTGGTGTTCAATGGTTCTCTCCCTGTAGCTTGTCAATCGGCAATTTTTTATCTAGTTCTGTCAGCTCACAAATCGTTCAAAATAAAATATATTCTTCTATGGATATTTCACTGATGAGCAATCACAAGCGGAAATACAAAAACGGAGAAGGATCATAAACATTTAAAAACAAAATGTGTGTCTACTATCTAGGAAAAGAAAAGAGATATAGAGTTCCAAACTCTATCCAAGAGTGTCTGAGCCAGCACAAAGTAATGTACTGTTCTGCTGGAATCAGGCTAGACAGCTGCAAGGAGCCGCTGTGATGTGGTTATTACTTGGTTGTGTGAACAGTCTTGTCATTTGCACAGTGCTGGTGGGTGGAGGCACCAACATAATTTAACTCAGATTTCTTTCCTTTACATTTTTACAAAACCAGTCATCTTTCTAGTCAGTATGGTTTTGTTTAGAATATTTGTTAGAATATTTATTTTAAATATTAACAATAGATCTATTAATGAAGATAATTAATACTTAGTACTATGGCAGCCTCACAGCCTTAGCCATGGTCACTTGTCTTTTGTTATGGTTTATGGACATTCTTGCACTTTAATATTCTGTTGGTCATCCTCACTTATGTCTACAACGTCTCTATAATATTCTTTCTTATAAAAAAGTCCCATTCCTAAATTTATATCATTTTTATGGAACAGATTATCTAGTTTTAAATTACATTTGCTCACAGGAAAAACATAAATATTGTAATACTTTTTAAATTGAAAGACTTCCATTCTGTTTTTATTTTCTATTTCCTACCCCTCCCCCCATTATATATTGTTGTTGTTGTTGCTGCTGCTACTGTTCAAATTCTGAAGTGAGTTTTCCCAGAATTGTAAACTTCGCATTTATAGACCTCTTAGGGGGCATGAGGTTTTAACACTCCATTATCATAAGAAATAATTAAATAGTGGTTTTTTTCCTGATAAATAGAGTCACAGTTTTCATTGTCAGAACATTCCAAAGATTAAGAACCATTTGTTTAGATTTAAAGAAGAATCATCCTCTAGAGGGCAATATACAAGCTTTGCAAATACGTTAAGGAGGCTATCCAAAGTTTCTCATCAGTTACTCCCTCAGACTATTTCATCTTGGCTTCATTTCCCATTACTCTATTAACATTTAAATGCCTTTGTATATATTTCTTTTATGGAAAAGTTCTTTGCATACAATTCCCATCACTTCTTTTCCCCTTTTTATCTAATTGCTAAATTTTACATTTCCTTATAAATTGATCTTAACATATCTACTTTCCTTCCTTCCTACCCTCCCTTTTTCCTTCCTGACCCAAAGTTCTGGTCTAAATTATCATATTACCTCCTAGATTCTCAGCTGCTTGCAAAATAATAGTAAGTTTCCATGACTTCTCCCTGTCTTATTGGACCTACTTACTGTCCATCGCCTTGTCACTTCTCACAGACTGTCCCTATGAATATTAAACTTTTCAAGTACAAACAAGCCTGCAGTGTTGCCCCAAGAGTTCTGTTCTACTCCTACGCTCCTTAAGAGAATAATTGTCATTATAATCCACACAGTGGCTGAAGCAGGATACCTAGAAGTCGCCTTAATAATTCCTAATTCGTATCTGAGTAAATAGTGCAAGGTACTAAAAAAATCACCTTTCTGTGATGATTTTCAGGTAGAACAGAGAGAAAACTTATATTTCATTTGTTTGTTTGTTTAAAATCCTAATAAGATTAGTTTCAGCTAGTGTGTGTGTGTGTGTGTGTGTGTGTGTGTGTGTGTGTGTGTGCACAGATACAACAGTCATCAGAGTACAAGTTATATATAGCTGCGTTTTGGTACACAGCAGAAGGAATGTAAGTTGAAAGAAATGAATTTATCTTGAATAGATATGTATGGGAGAATCTTCAGTGTTCAGCTTCTGATGTTGAATGACACAGTAGTGCATTTGCCAGCAGTGATCTGTAGTGTTTACTTCTTGGTTGTACTGATTGAATGAACAATGACTCTCTTACAGTATCGTACTGACTCTGTTCTTAATGGGGAGTGCAGATACCGCATGTTGTATCCACCAAGAATGTCAGAAGTAACTAACACCACTCACGATCCTTTCTACTTCATCCTCACGGGCATCCCTGGATTTGAGGCTTTCCATCTCTGGATCTCCATCCCCTTCTTCTTTCTCTATACCATCTCCATTATGGGCAACACTACCATCCTCACCATCATCCACACAGAGCCATCTCTCCACCAGCCCATGTACCTCTTCCTCTCCATGCTGGCCCTCACTGACCTGGGTCTGACTCTCACTACACTTCCCAGCGTCATGCAGCTTCTCTGGTTCAACATTCGGGAAATCAGCTTTGAGGCTTGCTTTGCCCAGTTCTTCTTCCTCCATGGCTTCTCCTTTATGGAATCATCCATTCTATTAGCCATGTCCTTTGACCGTTATGTGGCCATCTGCCACCCACTCCATTATGCCTCCATCCTCACCAATGAGGTCATTGGTAGAATTGGATTGACTATCGTTTGCCGCTGTGTTTTAGCTGTTCTTCCCTCCCTTTTTCTACTCAAGCGCTTGCCCTTCTGCCATTCCCACCTTCTTTCTCATTCCTACTGCCTCCATCAGGATATGATTCACCTAGTCTGTGCTGACATCAGGGTCAACAGCTGGTATGGATTTGCTCTGGTCCTGCTCATTATTGTATTAGACCCTCTGCTCATTATACTCTCCTATGCTCTCATCCTGAAAAGTATCTTGAACACAGCCACTTGGACTGAGCGACTCCGAGCTCTCAACAACTGTGTGTCCCACATGTTGGCGGTTCTGGTTCTCTATGTTCCCATGGTTGGTTTGTCTATGACTCACCGCTTTGCCAAGCATGCCTCTCCATTGGTCCATGTTCTCATGGCCAATATCTACTTGTTGGCACCTCCTGTGATGAACCCCATCATTTACAGCGCCAAAAACAAGCAGATCCGCCAGGGAATTATTCGCCTCCTCTTGCAAAGAAAAGCACACTGAAGACTGAAGTTTACAGTGAAAGGGTAATCTTGTGTATGTAACATGTACTCAAGCATAAATATTAAATCATAATTTGTACATATCAAAGGCATGAAGAAAACAGAGGCTTTGTAGGATGCTCCCAGTAATACAAGAGACATTATTGTTTGACTGGAAATTAAGGAATATTGTTTCAAGCTCAGGTTTGCTTTTCTCTAATCATTTGCCTTTGAGCTGAAGAGATCCACTTTTAAAATACATTTTTCTTTCTTCTGCACAGTGTTTTGAACATATTGTAAAGTACATGATTTTGTTTTACAAATTCGAAATCCTTATAATGTATGAACATGCTCGCTGGAGCTACAGCCTTTGCCTGCTGCTTTCATTACTAAATAGTAGAATTAATTAAACATGAGTTCTTATGTAATTTCAACCCATAACAATGGGAGAAACTCCATGGATTAGGAGACCCATTAAAGAAAGAATAAATCACAGATGTTGGTGCTTCATGAAAGACAAACGAACTGAAGTGGAATAAGTTTAAGAAACTGAGAGTTTGGGGAAATAGGAATGTAAGAAACAGTTTAAATAATTTCATGCAGAGTTCACTTAAACTGTGATTTGGTTCCAAAGTACTCACTAAGCAATGCCGCTGGAAAGTAACAGAACAGCTCTGATATCAACTTCTTATATCTGTTATCAAGCTTTCCAGTATTATCTACAGGAAAAACAGGAAGTAAACTGAAGGCCAGCTTAGGTCTCATTTATTAAACTATTTATTTGCAATCAAAAAAATCTATTTTACCATTAACAGATCAGCTCATATCTAGATTTTAATGCTTCTATTGTTTACATAAATTATATGCTGAGTGTGTTTTTTAGTTTTTATAAACATTTCTTTTGTGGTTTTTTTAGATTATATTTACATCATGCTTCCATTTCCTTTTGTCCCCCAAACTCTCCCCTTTACCTGACTTGCTCTCTTTCAAATTCATAGAATCTTTAATAATAGTATAGGATAGCTATTTGGGGAATACATACTTAAATATGTATGTTTGTCACATATATTTGTAATAGAATAAACATGAAAAATTTAAGTCACAAAAAAATTCAGTCAAGACTTTGTTGGAGACAAAAATAGTGAGTTAGAGGCAGCAAATGTGCTGGTGTAAATACCTGTTAAAGAATATATTCTTGAATTTTATTTGCTATTATTTTATTGAGTACTTTTGCATCAATGTTCATGAACAATATTGGTCTGTAATTCTCTTTTAGTTGTGTCTTTGTGTGCCTTGGATACTAAAGTAATTGTAGCCTTGTAAAAGAGTTTGGCAATGACCCTTCTGCTTCAATTGTGTGGAACCGTTTGAGGAGTACTGGTATTATTATCCACCATGATCAAGTAGGCTTCATCCCAGGGATGCAGGGATGGTTCAACATAGGAAATCTATCAATGTTATCCACCATAGAAACAAACTACAAAAGAAAAACCACATGACCATCTCAGCAGATGCTGAAAAAGACTGACAAAATCCATCACCTTTTCATGGTAAAGGTCCTGGAGAGATCAGGGATAACAGGAACATACCTAAACATAATAAAAGCAATATACAGCAAACCAAAAGCCAACACCAAACTAAATGGAGAGAAACTCAATGTGATTCTTCTAAGATCAGGAACAGGACAAGGCAGTTTACTCTCCCCATATCTCTTCAATATTGTACTTGAAGTTCTAGCTAAAGAAACAATACAACAAAAGGAAATGAAGTGGATACAAATTGAAAAGGAAGAAGTCAAACTTTCACTATTTGCAGATGATCTGACAGTTTACATAAGTGACCCAAAAAACTCTAACAGAGAACTCCTACAGCTGATAAACACCTTCAGCACAGTGGCAGGATACAAATTATTTCAAAAATATCAGTAGCCCTACTGTATAAAGACAAAAAATGAGCAGAGAAAGAAATCAGAGAAACATCACCCTTTACAAAAGCCCCAAACAACATAAAATATCTTGGGGTAACATTAACCAAACAAGTGAAAGACTTGGAGGAAGAACCTTGAATCTTTAAAGAAAGAAATTAAAGAAGATACCAGAAAGTGAAAAGGTCTCCCATGCTCTTGGATAGGTAGGATCAAAATTATAAAAAAAATGGCAATCTTGCTAAAAGGAATCTGCAGATTCAATGCAATCTCCATCAAAATACTGGCACAATTTTTCACAGACCTTGAAAGAACTATATGGATAAACAAAAGACTCAGGATAGCCAAAACAACCCTGTACAATAAAGGAACATCCGGAGGCATCACTATCTCTGACTTCAAGATCTATTATAGATCTATAGTCCTGAAAACAGCTTGGTAATGACAGAAAAATAGACAGGTAGACCAATGGAATTGAATCGAAAACCATAATATTAACCCACACACCTAAGAACACCTGATTTTTGACAAAGAAGCTAAAACTATACAATGGAAAAAAGAAACCATCTTCAACAAATAGTGCTGGCATAACTGGATGCAGGCCTGTAGAAGACTGCAGATAGATCCATATCTATCACCATGCACAAAACTTAAGTCCAAATGGATCAAAGACCTCAATATAAATCCAGTCACACTGAACCTCTTAGAAGAGAAAATGGGAAATACCCTTGAACGAATTGGTACAGAAGATGGCTTCCTGAACATAACATCAGTAGCAGAAACTCTGAAATTGACAATTACTAAATGGGACTTACTGAAACTGAAAAGCTTCTGTAAAGCAAAGAACACAGTCAAAAAGACAAAAAGGCTGCCCACAGAATGGGAAAAGATATTCATCAACCCCACATTTGACAGAGGGCTTATCTCCAAAATTTACAAAGAACTCAAGAAGCTAGTATCCAAAACACCAAATAATTCAATTAAGAGATGGGTACAAATCACTTTGAAAATCAGAATGGAGATTTCTCAGGAAAATGAGAATCAGTCTACCACAAGGTCCAGCAATTCTAGTCTTAGGCATATACCCAAAAGATGCACATTTATGCAACGAGAACATTTGTTCAACCATGTTCATAGCAGCATTATTTGTAATAGCCAGAACCTGGAAGCAGCCTATATGGCCCTCAACTGAAGAAAGAATGGAGAAAATGTGGTACACTTACACAATTGAGTACTACTCAGCAGAAAAAAAAGGAATCATGAAATTCACCGACAAATGGATGGCACTAGAAGAAACCATCCTGAGTGTAGTAACCCATTCACAAAAAGACAAACGTGGTATGTACTCACTCATATGTTGGTTTTAGACATGGAGCAGGGTTTTGCCAGCCTACAATCCACACCGCCAGAGGTTGGGAAACAGTGAGGACCCTAAGAGAGATAACATGGTACCCCAGAGAAGGGGAAGGGGACAGGATCTACTTAGGGGATTAGGAGCATGGGGGGAGAGGAGAGGGAGCTGAGAGGAAGAGAGGGGGAGAAAAGGAGGGGAAAGAAGGAAATGGGGTAGTAGGAAGTTTGAGTTGGGGGAAGAACAGGAGAGTAGGATGAGAGATACCTTAATAGAGGGAGCCATTATAGGTTTTAGGAGAGATCTGGCACTAGGGAGATTTGCAGAGATCTACATGGATGACACCAACTGGCAATCTAAGCAATAGTGGACAGGCTACCTTAAATGCCCTTCCCCTATAATTAAATTGATAACTACCTTATATGCCATCCTAGAGCCTTCTTCCAGTGACTGATGGAAGCAGAGGCAGACACCCACAGTTAAACACTGAACTGATATGGAACCCAGTTACAGAGAGGGAGGAGTGATGGGCAAGGGGGTCAAGAACAGGCTTGTGAAGCCCACAGAAGCAGTCAACCTGAACAAGGAGGAGCTCATGGACCCCAGACCGATGGCTGAGAGGCTATCATGGAACTGATCCCGACCCCCAGAATGTGCATGTCAGTGAAGAGATACATTCATTTAAAAATATTAGCTATAAACCCAAAAATACTTAAAACAGACAGATTTTTTTTGTTGTCTCAGAGAATACAAAATTCTTATAACTGCTGTTCCAAACTAAACAAGTACTTCAAAAAATTACGTTGTATAGGTGACTGGTGAAATAAATGAATAGGGAGGAATGGCCTATGAAATGGAAAATATCGTCATTGTAATTGGGTGAGAGAGGCTAAGGGCCTGTTACTAGACCTGTGAACCAACTGTACAAAGGGAAGCAGTTTCAGAGGTAAGAGTGTGGTCATCCTATTGGATGAACCTTTCTTTTAAACCACAGGTGGAAGGAGAAACAAACAATCAGCCCTGTGCTTATAGAACTGAGTGAGAGGAGGTGTCAGAGAAGAGAGCAGGGTATACCTCACAACATGCTGAAGCTGATGAAGGGTGAAGGAATGGAAGGAAGGAAAGGGGAAGACAGAATACTCAAGAGTGATGGCTGGGCAGCTGAGTCTGTTCTTATTTTACTTTATGCCTCAGCTGAAATCATTCAGTCGATGTGCTTTCCAGAGTCATTAAATACACACAAATTATGCTCATAGACACCAATGCATACTGTTTTGGAGGAAGAATCAGGTCATTGTATAACAAGGTGGCTGCTTCACAGGTAGGTTATCATACAAGTTATTGTTTAAAGATGGACAATTTTCAGAGTGAAAGGCGGTCTATCATAATGAAGAAAATGTTTAAACTATGAATACCTAGAGCAAACAGGAAAGTTCAAAGACACATTTATAAAATTGCCTGTCTTAATTAAGGGGGACACTTCATCCCTATGGATTCCATAAAAGTGAAATTTTTTACTTATTTTAATTTAGATATCATTAAATCTCAAAACTATTAACTTGCTATTTGCTAAGACTTAGGATAGAATAAAGGATAAATTTACTATCACTACCTTTAATTATTATATGTGATTGGAGGAAAAAGTATAGACTATGTTTTCAGAGACACATATATGTGAATAAAATCAAAGACGAGATGCACTTGAGTATGTCACTTGTGACTCGGAATCAAATTTGTCATAATGCCTTGAATTCCTCCCTCCTTTTCCTTGTCAAAATGCCTAACTGAAAACTTTACCTGTGGGAGACTTACAACGATAGTGTATGGATTCAATTATAATACCTGTCCCTGTGTCTGTGATTCAGATCAATCCCTTCTTGTGGGAGAACAAAGAGGCAATTCCTTGTTGAATTGGAAGGGTCTTAACACTGTAAATGATGGGATTGAGCACTGGTGGCACAAAAAGGTAGATGCTCGACATGAGTGTGTGGACCACTGGTGATGCATGCTTGGCGACACGATGCATCACAGACACACCAATCATAGGCACATAATATATAAGCACTGCACATATATGTGACACACACGTGTTGAGTGCCTTCCTCTGACCCTCCCCAGAAGCAATACCCATCACTGTGTAAAGAATGAGCCCATAAGAAACCACAATGAGCAGTGAGTCTAGCCCAAATGTGGCCAAGACAATGGCCAAGCCCAGGATGCTGTTCAGCCTAGTATCAGCACAAGGCAGCTGGATCAGGTCTGAGTGGAGGCAATAAGAATGGGAAAGGATATTTATGTGACAATATGGCAGTTGTTTTAAAAGAATTGGAAGTGGGACCATGAGTGCAACACTCTTCAGTGTAATGCCCAGACCCATGGATATGATCCTAGGCAGAGTTAGGATGGCCGTATAGCGAAGAGGGTTGTAGATGGCTACAAAGCGGTCATAACTCATGGCCAACAGCACTCCTGACTCCATGCCAGAGAAAGTGTGAATAAAGAACATTTGGGCCAAACAGCAATCAAAGTTAATTCTGTAGGCATCAAACCAAAGAATACCCATAACAGTGGGCAGTGTAGACACAGAGACTCCCACCTCAGAGATGGCCAGCATGGAGAGGAACAAGTACATTGGCTCATGGAGAGCTGAGTTTGCCCGAACTGCTGCCATGATTAGGCTGTTGCCCACAATGGCAATCATGTACATGATGAAAAAGGGAATGGAGAGCCAACCATGTTGGGCCTCCAGTCCTGGAATGCCAGTTAGGAAGACTGATAGCAGGTCAAGACTTCCATTGTTCTCTGCTCCCATGACACCAACAGTAGAAGTAAGTCTTCACCTGCAGTTGAAACAAATTGAAGTTAACCCACACCGGTTGAGTCATGCCTGTTAGCATCCACTGTTAAAGCTGAAGGGAATGAGAAAGTTGGTGGTGAGTAAAGTAACAGACATTCACATCCTTTTTCCTGGTCCCATGAGTCCCCAGTGCCCCACCAGTCACATGTCAAAGATATATTTCAGATTTCTCAATCTTATGACAGATTGACTGCTTTTTTGTTTGTTCTCTTATAAAATGAAAGTATACTATTCTCATTTAAATGAGTAGAAGATAGAGAACATTGATACCCAGTGCTGTTGTTTCTGATTTTCTAAGATGGTAAAAGTGAGCTATGCTAGAGTCATCATGGAGTTGAATTTTCATTCAGCTACTATAAATATGAGAAGACAAGGACATTTAAGTAATCATGCCCATATATTCTCATTCTATTCCAGGCAGTAAGTAATGTATTGAATAATTTGAGATTGTTGCTTTGGAAGGCTGGAAACTAAAGTTTTAGATGAAAATGAGAACTTATAAGTTACCTATGAGTGGAAAACAGAGTTCAGCAAACCTATCAATGATGCCGTACTGCAAAATGCAATTTGACCCAGAATTCATGCAGTGAACAAAAATGCAGATAAATGGCTCCATTGGTCATCAAGAGACCAATCTGAGTGTGAAAATACTAAATTATAGAATTATGTGGTATAGTTTAATATAGTGAAACATAATGAATGGTAGTTAGCATAGTAAATAAAAGTGTTAAAAGGAATGTAGAGTAGACGGAATATCACCGATGTAATGGATACTCAAGCTTAGTAAATTTTGGTCATGTGTTTAGTCATTCACAAAAGAATAGATATGTGAATCATACTTTTTATTTGAATCCTTCATGATTACTCATTGTCGACACAAAATTGTCTACACAGACAAAGAATTTTTAGATGTGCTCTGCTGGACCGAGATCTGGTGATACCCAGTGCATGCTCATCTTATTTTTCCTAAGAACAAATATATCTCCAGATAGACACAATATGCTTCCTTCTGTATCTTATCCATAGTCTCCTTGTTTCCACTTTACACATTGATAATTCTCAACCTTTATTACATATTAGACTTACCCATTCAAACTAAAGAATCCCAGTGACTAAAATAGTATCCCATATCAACTAAATTAGAACCTCTATGCACAGTATACAGTTCCTGCTAATTTAAGTTTCCTGAGGTGAATTTAGCATGCAAAACTGAAATTCATTTTGTCTCATTCTGAGCACTGTACAACACCAGTCTCTGACATTAACATGAAACTTCCAAGCACTCCTAAAATCACCATCCACTCCCTTGTATTTCAGTAAGCTTTCATTCTGGCCTGCAACTCCACATTTCTTTGTCATTCACCATCTACTGAATGCACTCTTCAGTATCCCCTCAGAGCTCTAAGTGCTCACAATGCTCAAGATTTCACCCACCGGTTTAGGGTGGAGAGATGCTCCCCCTTACCCCCCACCCCTAACTGCCTGCAATAGATGAACAGGATGACCCTTCCCCTTAACAACTGCAGTTCTCAGGAAAGCAGGCCCTGCTCCTCACCTAGGAAGCACAACAGAGCTGGCCATGTTCTCAGAGATATAGGTGACCCAGCTCTGTTGTTGCAAGCTAGGAAGACCTGTCTCCATCACTCGTCTGACATGTGGTGCCATGGGCAGAGGGAAGATTTCCTCCCCACTTCCTGCACATCAACTCCTGAGACAGGTGTAGGAGCTATCCCTGGAGTGATAAGAGCAGAGAACTGTCCCTGCCCCTCACCAACTGCAGCACTCAAGAGAGTGGCCTCTGCCTGGACAACACAGTAGAGCTGGTCCTGATGGTGTAGGTGGGGAACAGTTGACCCTAAGGGTTTGAAAGATAGAGAACTAGACCCATCCATCAATCATTGCTGGGACAATGCTGGAGTGCTCACTGTGATGCTAAAGACAGAGGAGAAAAGGCAGGCTGACCAATCCTGCAGCTGCCCAGGTCCAGAACCAGGATACGAATTGGTTCTCCCAAACATCCACCCCATCTATGATCTGGAGCACATGAAAGGACTGGTCTGTCACACCCAAAGATACAGGATCTCCACAACACAGGGCAACAAATGGGAACTCCAAGACAGTTTATGTTGGAGAGAATATGGTGAAAAGTGAACACTACTCCACTGCTGGTGGGAGTGCCAACATGTACAGCCACTTTGGAAATCATCATGGGGATTGCTCATGAAAACGGGAATTAGCCTACCACAAAACCCAGCAATTCACTCTTAGGCATATATCCAAAAGATATTCATACAACAAAGATATCTGTTCAACTATGTTCATAGCAGCATTATTTGTAATAGCCAGAACCTGGAAGCACCTAGATGCCCCTCAACTGAAGGGTGGATAGAGGAAATGTGGTACATTTACACAATGGTGTACACAATGGATCACACCAACTGGCAATCTAAGCAATAGTGGAAAGGTTACCTTAAATGCCCTTCCCCAATAATGAGACTGATGACTACCTTGTATGCCTTCCTAGAGTCTTCATCCAGTGACTGATGGAAGCAGAGGCAGACACCCACAGCTAAACACTGAACTGAACTCCTGAAAACTACTTTCAGAGAGGGAGGAGTGATGAGCAAAGGGGCCATGACCGGGTGGGTGAAACCCACAAAAACAGCTGACCTGAACAAGGGGGAACTCATGGACTCCAGACTGATGGCTGAGAGGCCAGCATGGAAGTGATTCAGACCCCCTAAATGTGGGTGTCAGTGAGGAGACCTCCGCTACTAGATCAGTATTTATCCCTGGCATCCGAATGGACTTTGGGAGCCCCTTCCACATGGAGAGATGATCTCTCAGCCTGGATACATGGGGGAGGGCCTAGACCCTGCCCCGGATGATACGACAGACTTTGAAAATCCCCTATGAAGAGCCTCACCCTCCCTGGAAAGTCGAGTGGGGATTGGATGGGGGGGGAGTTGGCGGCGGTGGGGGGACAGAGAGGGAGCTGGGATTGACATGTGAAGCAAGCTTGTTTCTAATTAAATAAATAAAAAATTATAAAGAAGAATCTCAATGAGGGTCCAGCATCAATGGTGTAGAAGAAACCAGAGGCCTTGAACCAGACCAAAGAATCCGCAATGAACACTTGCAAGCAAAGATGTATGGACAAAGGGGTTTACTCTGTGACTCACTGTGTCACACTTCAGCTTCCATGAGAAAATTTTAAATTTTTCCTTTTTTTCTCTTAGTTTTTTACTTGGGGGAAGAGATTGCAGGGGCAGAAGCAATGGGACGGGGAAATGAATGAGATCAAGATGCATGATGTGAAATGCACACTGATTAAATTCAAAGACAGTTTTAAAAAGAAAGAAAATGGAATAGATGGTCTTGCTTTACATTTTTCTTGTCTTTTTTTACATGTTACTTTGTATCTGCCTAACTTTCAGTATATGGTAATTCTGCTCATGTGATTTCTCCATAATCTCCTCCATGACATCTTGTCACCAAACTATCATCCTTGCTCCATTTAATTACTTTCAATAATTGAATGCTTATTGAAGCCCAAAGCACTTACTCATCAGATCTCATTGTCTTAGAGTGGACTTTCTTCTTCTGGGTTGGAATGTTTGTGAAAACATTAATCATAATTTGTGAGCATGTATGTTCTTGTAATTTGTTAGTTTAATATCTGTATCTACTACTAGACTGAAACTCCATAAGAAAAGAGGAGAATACTTATTTTCTTCACTAATTTCTAATATTTGCCTAAGTTTAAATACATAGCAGATTTTGTAACAAAGATACTGGATGAACAAACAATTGAATAATAAGCAATAATTGCAAGTTTAAAAGATGGTACTTTATAATTCCTTCTCCATGCTGCACATTGCTCACACTCAATTATTTTGTCTACTTCTCAAAGTTCTGTCTTTTCATTCCCAGACCACACAGATTCTCTTGGTCATATTCTTCTGAATACTAAACTTAACAATATGGTCCACAGTTTACACAATGACATGTTTTCATAATACTGGGTAAACACAAATAAAAATTTTTCTCAATCCTAACTTTATAGTACTTTTATAAACTTTTAATACTTTATTAGCAATGACATTCATGCTTTGGCAGACTATAACAGTATTTATATCTTGGCAATTGCTCTTTATAAATTATAATGTTCTATTCAGCAATGTGTTTAAAATTCTTCTTGAGAACAAGTGTTGTCTTGTATTTATTTTTAAGCCTAAATTCTTGAGCATAGTTATTGCCCATAAAATGAATCTGTTTACTGATTCCTGCATCATTCTTAGGACAGTCTACCTGTTTAAAAATATGGCATTCTGCAATTGATTTTTCATGCCTTTCAAAAATATTTTAGTTCTGCTGGTTTCCAAAAGGGGAAATATTCCAAAACACTTCAGCTTTTTTATGCTGAGGATCATATTTTTCCCATTATTGGTATCAGGGTTACATTGGTCAAGCCTACCATAGTGACATTTGAAGCTGGGAGGTAATTCTGTGCTGGCTACAGAGTTAGTACTCAGGTAGCTGGAAATGTCTTCATCTTTTTATTATTTGCATTGCTCACTGCTATGGTATTGGCAAACTGTTGAAATTTGTGAATATGTCTTCAATTAGAGTGTTTAGGAAACTCAAGAAACTCAATGAAGAAATTGACTTCATGGCAGGGCATGGTGGTACACACTTTTAATCTGGGAACTTGGGAATCAGAGGCAGGCAGATCTCTGAGTTCAGACCTAGCCTGGTCTACATAACAAGTTCCAGGGACAGTTGTACAGAAACCCTGTCTCAAAAACAAATGAGAAACAAAACCAAAACAAATACACCCCAAAACCCACTTGTAACTATTTCTAGTAAAATGATTGGTACATCCTGTGTATACTTTTGTTCTCCCTGTTAGACTCTGTATTCTCTTAAGGTCATATTTCTGCCTGACCAAGTGCCTCCGCAGCACTTCCTATAACTGACTCTAAAATGTGCTTTTGGAAAACTAAAAGCATGACTAGAAGCTCACGTGTGATGCTCAGCCAAAACTGAGAGTCCTGGGTTCCATGCTGTATTTAGACAGTTATCAAACTAGCTGTGACTTATAAGAAAAATGCCACATGGGAAACTTTGGAGAAAATCAGGATAGTGAGCTTTAACAAGAGGGGATGTCAGTGGAGACGGGTGGGTCCAGGGATGAAAGGAGGTAAGTGTGGTGGTCACAAGAAAGTCGTTTGAAGCTCATGAGAGGAATGTTTTTCTCAGAATGAAAGGTACACTGTTTGTGGGCAGTGTAGACTTTCAAAGACAGAATAAGCCCATGTGGGAGTATGGGGGTAGGGAGTTGTAACACCTGCTAAACTGGATTAAAGGTCTTTGCAGCTCTCTCAGTCACTTCAGGCCTGAGGTTGCAAGCAATCAAGGTTTCTCCCATTCTGTGACAGAATTTCTAAAGACCGTGGATCAGTGTGTGACATGACAGAGACTAGTTTCTAGACCCTGTTATGGGGCCATTATTTATTGTTATTGTTATCATCATCATCATCATCTTCCCATCTGTATTACTAAGAACACTTTTGGTAATCTCAACTGAAAGCACCTGGGAAAGCACAGGGTATTTGAAGCAGTACTACTTTTTCTACACAAAACCTACAAACAGTGAGATTTGTTGACTTGTTTATTGTCTTATACCTCTCTATCATGGACTAAACAAATTGTAGCATATGTTGAGGTACACACTGGAATTAACAGAAATTCAAAAAACAGAAGCATGATCATAAAGACTAAAAAGTAAATAGAATTATGGATAAAAACACACTTCTTGTACACATATCAAGAAAATGCAAGAAAAAGCAGACATCACCTGATAGGGCTTTATGAAGGAATTCTTAGATTTAGAGGTGGCCAAAGTTCACAGTGGTTCCAGAGTGGCCTCAGGCAGCCACTAGCTAAAAGGGAAGATGGACTTTATGCATCTAGGCAAGAGCTTCTCAAAGACCTGGGCCTTTGGTGTTTTGTTTTATCCCAGTGTGATGATGAGCTGTGCTGGGAAATGAAGAGGGTGAGGTCTCACTTTGGGAATAAAAATCAAGAATATTTTAAAACCATTTTCCTTGGAGAGACATTAATTTCACTCTCCAGAGATATAAGAATTTCAGATCCTTCCATATGACGAAGATAGAAAAAAAGAGTTTCTGGGCTCACTACCTGAAACTCTCACCCCTGCACAATAATCAGGCCAATATTAAAACTTAACCTGGAATCCAGAGGCATGCTTTTTGAATACTGAACTTTAAACAGCTTCAGATTCCTTGCAGAACCTAGAGATTATGAAGGCAGAGATCTTGGAATCCAGGGACAACCTCAAGATTTAAGTAATAGAGAATATGACCTTGGTTATATTCATTTATTTGTCTCTACTGTCCCCTATCCTATTTGCTATTCAATCCTTCCATCTCCCACTGAACCCTCCACAAGTTCAGGGTCTCTTCTAGAATAGACATTTCAGAGCAGTGAATAAACATGAGATGCAAACTTATACAGATATTGGTTAAGTCCAACCATGTACCCTGATCACTGTAAGAAATTAACTTTCTTTCAACTTAGAACATGATCTTCATAGAATAGTTAAGTGTCTATAAGGGACAGAGATTCAAGTGGGAAAGGGCTTGTTTGATTTGAGTTGAACGCAGGGTACTCCATAGCCTCACCATAGGCCCTGTAGCAGGTCTTTATTTCCCATACCTCCGTAGGTTTTTCTTCAGTGTCTGTTCTTCTCATGTAAATATTTAACGTGCCTCTTCTTCATTGTGGTTTCTGATCGAATGGGTCTTGTTGAAAAAAGAAGGAAAGGGAAGCTGCTTCCTCTTACTGTCAAGTAATGTATGGGAGTGGAAAGGAAATGGAGTTTGACAAAGAGATTTCTCCTCTTTTGGAGTTCTGAAGTATTGAAAGAACAGGTGAAAATAAATGTCTGCTCTCACTGTTGTTATATTAGTTAAGCTGGAATAATGACTTTAAATCCTAGATGTGGAATTCAAAAGAACTTAGACAAAAATATTGCAATATCACAGAATCAGTTTCAAATGCGGGGGGGGGGGTAAGTGCTGTGACTCTACCATGTCCCTGGTGAACTTTGGCTTTTGTACTTTTATAAAATCTGTAACTATCTCTATCAAGTGAGTGGATAAATAAAAATGCCCAATTATTTATTCATTTGGGTAGTGACAATACTATAATATCAGTGCAATACATAACATGACATCATTGCAAATCTTCACATAAAAACTTTATTGTAAATGCCAAAAGTCACTAGTTGGAAAACATTTGCACATCCATGTTTATTGCTGCACTAGTCACAATAATCAAGATCTAGAACCCACCTACATATCCGTCAACATATGAATTGATAAAGATAGTATGCTATATCCATATGATGGAATTTTAATCAGCTGAAAAGAGGGTAAAATTAGGTCACTTGCAGAAAAAAATAGGTTGAACTGGAGTTCATCTTGTGAAGCAAAATAATTGAGATTTAAAAAGAAAAAAATTTTCTAGTATGCAGGACTAGATTTAGATGTGAATTGATATGAAATGTATAGATAATGCAAAAATAAAAAGGCAATCAATAGGGGAGAAAATAAAGACAAATACTAAATGGTCTCTTTTGTGATTGTACAAATGTGAAAATGTGTATGTGCATATGTGTTTATGCTTGTGCATGTTTGTTTGTAATATGAAAGCAAAAGGGGTACTATTTGGAGGAAGAAAAAGCTGACAGAGAATGGAGAGATGAGGAAAGGTTTGTGGGAGTAAATACAAGCCAAGTAAAATGTTATACCTATGTGAAAATGCCATAAATACACTCTTTATTTATACTACAGTATACATTCAGAAAGAAAACTTTGTCGTTTTATCTCACATGTAAATCATGCACACGCACACACACACACACACACACACATGACATTAAGGTAGTAAAAGGATTATTTAGGAAGTGGAAGGAACTAGCAGAAGTGAGATGGAGAACAGGAGAGTGTATGTAATGGGGGAATATGTTCAAAGCACTTGATACACTTGAATGAAAATACTATTACATCAGTACAACAAATAAAAAATTATAAAACATTTTATATGAATATTGTGTTAAATTTTAGCCATTTGCAAAGAATTTATGAGGTTTCTGCCAGCTGAAATTTAAGTGGAGAAATAAACACACCCTTTTAAACTTAAGAAATCTCTTAAACTTACACGATTTCTCAAGAGACTTCCTAGTCAGGACACTTGTACACTTTGAATTCTCGCTGATACACTATGATGTCTCATCTCATCATAACAGCTAACCTGTTTTCCCTTTAGTCCTATCTACTTACTTGACAGTCCTATCTAAATTGTTCAGTATCAGTTGGGTTTAGATAACAATGATCAGAACTGTGAGGAAAGCAGGGGTGTATCATGGAACAGCCAGTGTGAGGGCTGGAGGGTGATCATCAAATTATCATCTAAAGCTAAGCTTATTTAACCTCTACAACCTTATGGTGATTGGATAACAGTAAGTCTGTGTGTGCTGTCTTCATCACGACTTCCACACTCCTGAGATGAATTAGGTTTCCCATCTTAAGAAAACTATCCACTAGACTTGAATAATCTCTTTAGACCTTGTTCCTATGCGTCTCAAGAGGAAGCTTCAATGAACAAAATTAATTATACTTTTCCCCAAACATTCTAGGCTACTATTCTAAGTCAAAAATACCAGAATAAGTCCAGCAAATTTTTAAGACCCAAACTGCTGTATCCACTCACCAGAATCTCTTTCATGAATTCAGAGAGGAGTCATTGGAGTTGGCACTATCCACAAATTTCCAGATGTGCATTATGATGATGCTGACCCGGGAATCACACACTGAGAACTGTTTCCAAACACTACCTACTATGTGTTCTATCACTCTTACTCCATAGCAAATGTACAGCACTCGGTACCTGAAAAGTGTTCAGAGACTTACTAAGCTTTCTAAGCTATAGTTATCAAGTTCTTATTTAGTGCAGTTCTCATTTGGTAAAGTAAATGTGGAACTCAAGATTTTGTCTTCTAACAAACTATGAAGTGTGTCTGTGTTGCTTATTGGACCATAACTGGAGAGCTAAGGTTGTACATTTTCTGGTTAAATATTTTTCCTCAGGCAATGTACAGTTTTGGTGGGGGTTTTTTGCAAGACCTTAACCCTCCATTCATACTGCCATCCTGAAGCAAACCCTCTAGCTAACCTCTGTCATCCTTCAGAAGCTACTTCCTAGCTACCCACCAAAACCTGTCTTTATTTCTACAAATGTATCAATGCCAAGCTTCTATATCATTTCTCCTGTATTTAAATTTACCAGCTCATTCTTTGTGAATTAAGAATTCGCAGTGTTCAAGACATTTTATCTGCAAGACTTTGTTATTTCCGAAAAATAATTAACTCTTGGGGGGTTAATAATTGTTGTTTGTACAACTTTTGACATGTATATCTGTTCATTTAACAATGTGATATACTCACCATTATGACATTTTTGAGCAACTAACACAAGATTCATAGCATCAGTGTCCAATAACTAAACACATGATTGTATTAAGTTAGACATTATTTTATTGATTCCAAATTCACAACTATCAAGAGCCTGAGTCTTCTATGTTGTATTAGCGAAATTCTTAAATTTGGCAGACAAGGCTTAGTCCTTCCTCTAAAGGAGCTCTCTCAGTGTCCACAGCATTCCTCAGGTCTGAGATTTATGGAAGACCTTGAGGATGCCTCTGCGTATCTCCTTCGTCTTCACGCTATAGATGATGGGGTTGAGCATGGGTGGTACAAAAAGATAGACATTGGACATCATAACATGAACAACAGCAGGAGCACTTTTCCAGAAGCGGTGGATCATAGAGACAGCAATTATGGGGACATAAAAGGCTAGCACTGCACAGATATGTGATATGCAGGTGTTGAGTGCCTTGAGTCGCTGCTCCTGGGATGCAATGGCCAATACAGCTCTCAAGATCAATGCATAGGACAGAAGGATGAAAACTGAATCTACACCATATGTGAAAATGACCACGAAGAGTCCATAGATATTGTTAACATGAATATCTCCACATGCCACTTTCATCAGATCTGGATGGAGGCAATATGAGTGATGCAACACATTGCCTTTGCAAAAGGGCAATCGTTTTACAAGAAAGGGAAAAGGGAAGAGGGTAGTGAAACTTTTGGTAAGGATACCCAGACCCATAGCCAAGATGCGGCTATTGGTAAGTACAGTAGAATAGCGTAGTGGGTCACAGATAGCCACAAAACGGTCAAAGCTCATGGCAAGAAGTATGCCTGATTCCATGAAAGAAAACGTGTGAATGAAGAACATCTGGACCAGACAGGCATCAAAACCAACATGGCGGTAGTTGAAGCAGAAGGTAGCAAGCACAGTGGGAAGTGTAGATAGGGACACTCCCAGATCATTGAGAGAGAGCATAGAGAGGAAATAATACATGGGCTGGTGCAGAGGAGGTTCCCGAATGACCAGAGCAAGGATACTGAGGTTACCTGAAATGGAGATGAAGTAGAGGAGGCAGAAAATCAGGGCAATCCAAGCTTGGCCTGTCTGCATCCCAGGAATGCCTGTCAGCTGTAGTGTGGCTGGCTGGAAGGGAGTACCATTCAAGACTAGCATGGCAGACGGGTGAGAGAATGTAGATGAGAATTCAGCCTAAGAGGGGATGTGAAGGGAGTTCTTCACTTTCTTTCTTTCAGATATTCTGTCTCCAACACAAAATGTCAGGGTTTTAATATGTGTGTCTGCATTCTATTTACCCAATTAGACTGTTAGTTCTTTGAGAAAGGAATTTATTTCCACTCAGTTCTGTATTGCCAGGCTACGTATACTCCCTAGGACAGAGTGGAACTCTGTGAAAGGCTGGTAATCAAACAAATGCCTATAACATAGCCACTGGGTAGAAGGCTCCATGAGCAAAGTCCTCTTGACATTACCATTAAGTGCAGTATTCTACCATTTCCCCATGTACTCCAGAAATCATATACTGGGAATTGGAGGGAAAAATAAAATTTAAAGTAGGCCAGAAATAAGAAAATGTTCGTGCCTTCCTTTGAGAACTCATCAGTTTATAGCATAGATACACTAAAAGCAGCCACAGAACTCCAGCTCCAATAACCTTTAACCAGACTGTGCCTCAACCTCCCAAGGTTATGTTCACCCTGAAATTGTCATCACACACAAAAGAAAAATTCTACCTCTGAAACCTTAAGTTCCATGGTTTCACATTTTAACATTAGGTTTTACTTTCCAGATCTTTTGCTGTCTAATGTTTATGCATTGCTTAAAAAACACTAGAATTGTTCAATTTTTCTCTGGTCAATTTGTCTATTAACTTTTCCTTTTTGTGTCCTTCCTGGTATATTCTCTACTGAGACAGTTACCCTAATCTCTGCCTTCCTTCTCTTTGAAATCCATATAGAAAACCACAGATGTTTTAAAAAATAAAAACTATAACCATCAAACCACAGAAATAAAATGTTTTATTGGAATTACATATATTATTATTGCTACTTAAATTTTTAAATGTATTTGTACCTTTACTTATTCTTTTACCGAAGGCGGGCACTCTACTTAAGAATCCATTCCTCCTATTCATTCCAGACTCCTATTCTAGCAATCCCCTGAACAGTGCTCTCAATCTTGTTCCTTTTCTTCAAACAATAGCTGCATACAGAAGCACCCATCATAAAGACACAGTAACTTTTCTCTCTAGTTCCCAGTCATGGCTGTTCCCCACATGTAGCAAATTTCTTTTTGTAAATCTTTCCTGACACCAGGAAGATTATCTGCTTCAGTGTCTGCTTCCTCAAAATGACTCTGAGATCTTAATGACAGGGAACTGATCTTGTTGAACTTGACCTTCTAGTGCTCCTTATTTTGTTGTACTGTAGTTAGCACCCTTTCGCCATCCAAGCATATTTCTCTATGATGACCTATTTGTTTCTAAATGTAATGAAAACATATTTCTAGTATAATGAACTGCCTTTCAGAATTAATACTGTTGGTAACTCACCTTGTTAAAGCAGAGAAATTTCCTCTCTTGTAGAAACTGCTTTTTTTCTGTTTAAAATAGATTCTTCTCTCATAAAATATATCCCAATCAGTTTCTCCATTCCACTCCTCCCAGCTTCATCCAAGCTCCCCTCTTCCCCCAGATCCACTCTCCCTGTTTCTCTCAACAACTGCTTCTTAATTTTCTACCTACATTAGTCTCTTTATATCCTTTGCCATTTCTAGAGTTTTCATTCCCTTTTTAGTACCCTTGTTAAGCACACTGAAATTTGATGGTGGCAAGAGTCTGGAGAAAGAAAAGTTGCTAGTCATAATCCTAAAAGCGGATGGGATGTGAGACAAAATCTTGGCTTCTGTGTCCTCCAACAGATAAATGAAAGCATTCCTTTCACTAGTGGGCTTCTTCTCATCTGTTCTCATCTACAAACTTCTCTTTCCATTTCAAACCAGAATTAAGGTTGACATCTCTAATAATTTTCATTTTAGATACAGTCTACCCAGATCTGAACATTTTATTATTTTTAGACTGTGTGTCAGTAAGAAACGGAAAAAGTGGCAACTCTAAGGAACACTAAGAATTCTTCCAAAATATAAACTAAACTTAGTTCCTTTTTCTCCCTCCCGCTCTCTGTCTCTCTCTCTATCTCTATTTCTAAACCTCTCTCTCTGTCTCTCTCTGTCTCTCTGTCTCTCTGTCTCTGTCTCTGTCTCTGTCTCTCTCTCTCTCTCTCTCTCTCTCTCTCTCTCTCTCTCTCTCTCTCTCTCTCTCTCTCTCTCTCCTGAGCCAACTGAAGGAAAGGAAGGTTTCAGACATTCCTGCCTGGATAGAAGCTCTGAAAACTTCCCACAAATAGCAATTCACAGTCAACTGAAGCATTTTCTTTGATTTTCTGTGTATATGTTAGTCAAATGCAACTATTCTAGAAATAAAGGCCAGAAGACAAAACACAGCATCTGTGAGCATGCACATAGCCAGAGCCCCTCTAACATCTCAGGAAATGCACATTTATACTTTCGCACATGCATGTCTAAGCATTTAAAGTCACCATCTCACATCCATAAATGTGACATGAATGCACAGGACCTACCACGTCCTCCTTTGTCACCCCGACACTATTATAGCATAGAACTTAGGAAAACCTATTGCTGCTTATTACTACATAATATAAAATATTACAAATAAGTGTTCATGTTTATACTCACCTTTACTTATAAACTCCCCACACATACTCACACAAGGAACAACAAGTGCACCATCATTTACAGATACAAAGTAACACCCTCAATAATTATATTCTCATTAAATAGTCAACAAGAAATCAACTAAAATTAGAAAGCATGCTGTTGAATGGGAAATTTGTTTGTATGGAGACTTTTTTGGTTTTTCTTTGTTTTTAGTTTGTTTGCTTGCTTGCCTTTGTAGCTGTGTACAGAGAATCATAATTCAAAATATAGGCTTCTTAAATAAGAGGTTTGTAAAACCCTCAAGACAAAGTATAAATTGAATGCATCATCCTCTTAGCCTAGTGACAAGCAATTGGGTATCAGAGCTTTGATTCTGATAGGAACCTGCCATTTTCCTGTGACTCTTGCCTTTAATAGGAGATATATTGTGGAGAAGAGATGCTCAGATTAGAAAAATGACAGCATTTAAGCTATCAGAATAAAAACCACTATGGTGGGCTTAAGGGAGGAGGACTCACTGGATGGAAGCTGTGCCTTTTGTTTGTAGCTGGATGTGCTGTGCTGTGGATCCAGCCGTCAGAGCGGCCTCAGTACATCTCTTTAGGACATAAATTTATGAATCCCTCCAAATCCCAAAAGTCTTTATGAAATAGAAGAGCAGGAAATTGGCATAATTAGCACGGTGACATCAACGAATAAGGGAGCTGTTACAAAGGAGAATTGCGCCCAGGAGGAGGATCTCATTCTCGGCCTCAGTGTTTTTGATGTCATCATCCACACCTACTAGTGTTTCAATATTTCCTTGACGGGATGTCAACACACTAAACATGGTGCAGGGAAACATACATAGCTATAGTCTCCCCAGATCCCACAGGTACATCCTTGAACACTAGGTTACTTACTAATATTCACATTTTATGTTTGCAAGTAACCAAAGGACCACATAAAATATTGAATTACAATAAATGATATAAATGCTCACACATTTAAGGGAATGTATAATCATGTCAACAAGTTTGAAAAGTTTCCAAAAAGCAAGATGACTATATAAGTGGTTAATAGGGTGGACACATAAGTAGGCAGGAACCATGCACAGCCACCTTTTCGTGGAACATTGACAGTGTTATGAACAAAGAGGCATCAGTCTCCTTGGACAGGTCAAGTTCTGAAGACAAGGGTAGGGTTCACTAATACATAAACTCTAAAGTAGCTCCCAGAGAAATCTGCCTGACTTTGAAAAAGAAAATTGTTAAGTACAATAAAATCTCTATTCCTCAGAAGTTGGCAGACTTCACCAGTTACCTGGTCATGTTTTGTGGTCTTATGGTGAGTTAGCTAGCATTTTGATTAGTGCTTATTGTGACTTTGAAGACCCATGGTAGATCATTTATCCTAAAATACCAACGTTATAATCAGAGTAAGATCAGGCGGTGGTGGCACACACCTTTATTCCCAGCATTCTGGAGGCAGAAGTGGGTGAAACTCAGTGAGTCAGAGACCAGCCTGGTCTTCAAGAACTAGTTCTAGAACAGCCTCCAAAGCCACACAGAAATCCTGTCTTGAAAAAAATCAGAGTAAGATGAACTAGCTAGTTTTCATTCTAACAAGGCAAAGCTTGTTTGCCCTAGAATCCACTCCACACCCTTGTGTGTCTGTTCTCCATATAACAAGTGCTGAACTGCAATTTTTAGAATATTCCAAAGTCCTGTATCAGTCACTCTCTAGATAAACTCAGCTGGTGGGAAGCATTCACAGGTACAGAGTCTGTCTGCCCCAGCCTACCTCAGGGGGTCTGTCATGTAGACCACACCTCTTCCATTACTTCTGTGCTTGGGTTCGCCTTTTCTGATATCTAATAATTTCACCTCACATCATTACACAGTAGTAGCATCTGGTTACTGTAATCTCCAGGATGCATCCCTGCCCGGTCTTCACCTTCTCAGTTGCTTTGAAATCTGCCTAAACAATTTCCAGGATCAAATTCATTTCAAAATCTATGCTCATTGTATTGTAACTGATCTCTCAATTCCATCTTCAGTGTTATTTGTGATTTTATAGCTGTCCCTTCTTTGCCAATCAGCACTTAAGATATGTGGCTATGAGACATGAAGAGCCTAGTCAGGGAGGAGGCTCTCATGGCCATATTTGTTTTATACTGCTGTGTCACTCAACAGTACTTCTGGTGACTAATACCAGATGCATTAGTTGGTTCCACATTGCAGCTTCAACACTAGTTGAAACAAGTTAGTGTTCTTAAATACCTCAAAACATGAGAAAATCCTCCTCCAATCCCCTTTCTCTGAAGAGCAAATATCAAACACAACTAACTTCTCCTCTGAATGTTGGAGAGTCCATGACCACCTGATCGATGGTGTCCCCTAAAAATCTTTTTCTCCCTTTTTTAAAATTTAAATTAGAAACAAGCTTCTTTTACATGTCGAGCCCAGTTCCCTCTCCCTCCCCTCCTCTCCTATCTCCTACTGACCCCTATCCCATCCCCTTTCTGATCCCCAGGGACAATGAAGCCTTCCATGGAGGATCTTCAAAGTCTGTCATATAATTTGGAGCAGGGCCTAGACCCTCCACCTTGTGTCTAAGCTGAGAGAGTATCCTTTTGTGTGGATCCCCCTCCCAAAGTCCATTCATATACTAGGGATAAATACTAATCCACTACCAGAGGCCCCATAGATTAAGCAGACCCCCAGACTAACATCCTCGTTCAGGGGGTCTGGAAAAGTCCTATGCTGGTTTCTTAGCTATCAGTCTGGGGTCCATGAGCCTCCCCTTGTTCAGGTCAGCTGTTTCTGTGGGTTTCTCCACCCTGGTCTTGACTCCCTTACTCATTACTCCTTCCTCTCCGCAGCTGGATTCCAGAGTTCAGCTCAGTGTTTAGCTGTAGTTGTTTGCTTCTGCTTTTATCAGCTAGCCTCTCCACTATTGCTTAGATTGTTAGTTGGGGACAACCTTCTAGATCTCTGGACATTTCCCTAGTGCCAGATTTCTCTTTAAACCTATAATGGCTCTGTCTATTATGGTATCTCTTTTCTTGCTCTCCTCTATTCTTCCCCTGACTCTCTCATGTCCTCCTCTCCCCTCCTCTTCTCCCATTCTCTTTCTTCTAACTCCCTCTCCCCTCCCCCCATGCTCCCAATTAGCTCAGGAGATAGTGTCCCTTTCCACTTTACCAAGGGATCATGTATGTCTGTCTCTCTTAGGGTCCTCCTTGTTTCCTAGCTTCTCTGAAGGTGCAGATTGTAGGCTGGTACTTCTTTGCTCTATGTCTAAAATCCATATATGAGTGAGTACATACCATGCTTGTCTTTCTGTGACTGAGTTACCTCACCCAGGATGGCTTATTCCAATTTCATACATTTGCCTGTGAATTTCAAGATTTCATTGCTTTTTTTCTGCTTAGTAATACTCCATTTTCTTTGTCCATTCTTCAGTTGAGGAGCATCTAGGTTGCTTCCAGGTTCTGGGTATTACAAATAATGCTGCTATGAACATGGTTGAACAGATGTCCGTGTTGTATGAATGTGCATCTTTTGGGTATATGCCTAAAAGTGGGATTGCTGGATCTTGTTATAGACTGATTCCCATTTTCCTGAGGAACCACGATCCTCATTTCCAAAGTGGCTGTACAAGTTTGCACTCCCACCAGCAGTGGAGGAATGTTCCCCTTTCTCCACATCCTCTCCAGCATAAACTGTCATTGGTATTTATTATTTTAGCCATTCTGATGGGAATGAGATGGTATCTCAGAGTTGTTTTAATTTGAATTTCCCTGATGGCTAAGGATGTTGAGCACTTTAAATGTCTCTCAGCCATTTTAGCTTCCTCCACTGAGAATTCTCTGTTTAGTTCTGTACCCCACATTAGTCTCCTAAAAATCTGACTTTCAGCTTTGTAGCACTCTTATTTCAAGACTGTACCATGTAATGATTCCAAATTCCTCCTTTCTGTCATCCAGTCCTAGGCTTAGAAGCCATTTCCTGAGTTTGCTACTTCTAACGTTACCTATGAATTTTGGTTTATCTGTCATGTTCTCTAACATGTGGTTAATAATTCTTTATGTTAATTGCTAATATTTTTATTTATTTTTCAGTTTAAATTTAGATAAGAAACAAGGTTGCTTCACAAGTCAGTTCCAGGTCCCTCTCTCTTTCCCTCCCCTACTCCCGTGCACTCCCTCCAACCCCCCCCCCCATTATCCCCTCATTTCCCCAGGGAGGGTGAGGCCCTCCATGGGGGTGTCCATAGTCTGTCATTTCATACAGGGAAGGGCCTAGACCCTCCCCAAAGAGTTCAGAGTGAGAGTGCACCTCACATTGTTGGATGGGAGTCCAAAGTCCGTGTGTATACTCGGGATGAGTACTGATCTGCTGCCCAAGGCTCAATAGATCACCTAGGCCTCCTCACTGACACCCACATTCAGGGGGTCTTGATCAGTCCCATGCTGGATTCCCAGGCTGATGCCTGGGATTCAAGAGTTAACCTTTGTCAGGTCAGCTGTTTCTGGGGGTTAAATCAGCCCAGTCTTAATCCCTTTGGTCATCAGTCCTCCCTCTCTGTTACAGGCTTTCTTGAGTTCAGCTCAGTACTTAACCGAGGGAGTCTGCCTCTTCTTCCATCAGCCACTGAATGAAGTTTCTGTTTCCCAGACTCTCTGGCCATGGGATTGTAGGCTGGCACTCTCCAGGTCTATGTCTAAAATCCATATATGAGAGAGTGCATGCCATGTTTCTCTTTTTGTGACTAGGTTACCTCACTCAGGATGGTTTCTTCTAGTGTCATCCATTTGCCTGCAAATCTCAGGATTCCATTGTTTTTTCTGCTGTATAGTACTCCATTGTGTAAATGTACCACATTTTCTCTATCCACTCTTTGGTTGAGGGACACCTAGGTTGCTTCCAAGTTCTGGCTATTACAAATAATGCTGCTATTAACATAGTGGAACAGACATCTTTGTTGTATGAATGGGCATCTATTGGATATATGCCTAAGAGTGGAGTTGCTGGGTCTTGTGGTAGGTTTATTCCTATTTTTCTGAGGAATCTCCATACTGATTTCCAAAGTGGCTGAACAAGTTGGCACTCCCACTTGTTCCCACTGGAGGAATGTCCCCTTTCACCACATCCTCTCCAGCATAAATTGTCATTGGTGTTTTTGATTTTAGCCATTCTGACAGGAGTGAGATGGTATCTCAGAGTTGTTTTGATTTGCATTTCCCAGATGGATAAGGATGTTGAGCACTTTCTCAAGTGCCTCTCAGCCATTTTAGACTCCTCTATTGAAAATTCTCTATTTAGTTCTGCAGCCCACTTTTTAATTGGATCCTTTGGTGTTTTGGAGACTTGCTTCTTGAGTTCTTTGTAAATTTTGGAGATCAACCCTCTGTCAGATGTGGGATTAGTGAATATTTTTTCCCATTCTGTGGGCTGCCTTTTTGTCTTGCTGACTGTGTCCTTTGCCTCACAGAAGCTTCTCAGTTTCAGGAGGTCCCATTGTTGATCTCACTGCCTGTGCTAGTGGTGTTATGTTCAGGAAGCTGTCTCCTGTACCAATTCATTCAAGGGTACCACCCACTTTCTCTTGTAAGAGGTTCAGTGTGGCTGGATTTATGTTGAGGTCTTTGATCCATTTGGACTTAAGTTTTGTGCATGGCGATAAACATGGATCTATCCGCATTCTTCTACATGCCAGCCTCCAGTTATGCCAGCACCATTTGTTGAAGATGCTTTCTTTATTCCATTGTATATTTTTAGCTTCTTTGTCAAAGATCATATGTTCATACATGTGTGGGTTAATATCCGGGTTTTCAATTCGATTCCATTGGTCTACCTGTCTTTTTTTGTGCCAATACCATAATTGCTAATATTTTGACTGGACTATAAGTAAACTCTGATTTTGTTGCTTTCTGGAATGTGACTCACATACATCTGAATCCTACCATTAACAGAACATGATGTGCACTTAGCCTTGTTGACTGGAAATAAATATTGAAGTTGCCACTTCTCAGGATTAAGTAAGAAGTGACTGGAGAACTGAGATCAGTCATTCATGGATCAGAAGAAGCCTTGCATTTCATGGATGAGGCACATCCTAGAGAGACAGAGTGATTCTGGCTTGTGTCCTTTTCAAATGAGTGCATGGCTCTTACAAAGGGAAATTTGGAATTTGGATGGACTCATAAATATAAATGCCAATGGCATGTTAACTTAAATCAAACACAGTATGAGAAAACAATGAAAAAAAGCGTCTGTGAATAGGAAATCAACAAATGAAAAATCTGTTCTGAATATGTAATAGGTGAACTAAATACCTAAGTGCCATTGGACCATAGAACTTGCCTCTTTCCTCAACAAAAAACCAGAGAGCGGTGTTAGCAAATAAAGAATGGGAGAAAACCAAAGGCTGTAATTTTGAATGCTGGCTAGCTGTGTGGTTACACTAGACTGTAAAATCTAGATGTACATCTGAGGATACTTTGCTTTCTGGATATGATCCCGAAAATTCAGAGAACTGAGTATCAATGAAGGATTTAGGAAGAACTGGCCCCACTCAACATATTTAAAGGGGCAAGAATAAAAATATGCACTTATGTTCCCTTCATTCTTTATTTCCTGAACTTGTACATTATTTACTGCATAAAGCTGAGATCTCTTGGGTATTGAGCCTTATGGGTCTGCCCACTAATCTTCAGAGAGTATGCCATGTTGGTGTGAGAATTAGCTGAGCTCATTTTCAGCTGAAACAGTACATGATTTAATTGTGCCAGTCTCTTTAAAGACCTCAGGAGACCAGGACCTCCCTGCAGAATTTCCAGACACAAAGTCAATATCACTGTGCTCTTTCTCTGTGGAGATTAGGGTAAGATATAAAATTAGCAGGCATGAATTCACTCCAGCAAAAAGAAGAATGTGTTTTGAGAGTGTATTTCATCTGCCTGTTTTCTGGTGAGTTCTGAACCTTTGAGGGGAGGGAGTGAGATGGCTGAAATTCTGCTCAAGAGAGCGCTTACCTGAGTAAGAGGGGCTAGGTAGATACATGGTGTCTTACCTGAGTAAGAGAAGGTGAGAGTGAAATGGGCTACATAGATGGTGTCTTGACAACAGCTTCCTGATAGAATGAATAGAGATGGCAGAAATAAGAGGAGCTGAAAACCAGGTTCTTGCTCTGGAGTTATCACTCACTTATTTTGTAATTACATCACCAAGTAATTTCCTTCCCGTGGTCAACTTCTAAGTTCAAAAGTCAAACTTTTCTAAGGATTAGCAATATTGCCACAAGTTCAGGTAGCAAAGCAGGACTCAGAACTCAAGACTATCTACTATCCTTGGCACAGGTAACCAGACTTCACATTTACATTTTCCATTCTAAGTGGGGAAATAGCATTCTCCAGATAAAACACACCAATTGGTTATCTAATACCAAGTGATTAGCTCTGATAACATACAAATGGATAGCATTATACTGATTTAAGCTAGTGATATTAAGGAATACGTATGTGCATATATGTGTATGTAAATAGTTATATATGTGTATACGTATATATATATGTGTGTGTGTGTGTATGTGCACATGAGAATAATTTATGAAAAAGCTATGAATCCAAAAGAGAACAAGAAGTGATATATAGGGAGGTTGGAAGCATAAAAGTGAAGGCAAAAATATGTAATTATATTATAATCTCAATTTAAAAGAAAAAAATATGGTATGAGAAAACATTTTTGTTGAAATTTACAATACACCCTTTAAGAAAGGTCTTTTTAAAGTCCCTGGGACATTAAAAGGATAAGAGAAGTCAGTTGTTTTGCCTACAGATGAGTCATAAATAGCTAGCCATTTCTAGTGTTTTCTCATTTGTGCCATACATTGAAATCTATGGTCTGTAAACAAACCCTCCTAGAAACCAACTCTCCCTATTTCCCACTCCTTTATAGACTCATACAAATCTCCATAGATACCCACTACTTAATTAAGTAATATTTTTAAAAGCTGGAAAGAATTTATATTGTCCTTTAACATAACAGCCATAGATTAGTTAGAGTGAATATTATTTGCCAAAGTCAGTGTGTACCAGAGCCAGGGCAGCCTGACCCCTGCCAAAGGGACCTTCCCTTTATCACACTAGCTTCTGTACAGATACAGTCACATATACATTCTAGTTTCTAGAAGCAAAAGAAACCGTTTGGTCTTGGAGTCATGCTTTTGATGTCTTCTTCTTCACATGCGTCTGCTTGAGTCATTACCCTCCTTGTTCACAGGCTCCTGGGAAACTCTGCTCAGAAACACAAAATCATAATTTCCCTTTTTCCTTCCACTGTAATATTTAATGATTCCTCAAGATCCTGAGTCCTAAAAATCTCTGTGAAAACTGTGTGTATCACTTATTCACCATGACCTGTGAGGTGGGCATTCATCACTGAGCCTGTTGCCACATATGTCAGGGATTAAATGTGTAATCTCTTGAACAGGTCTCTGCAGAGAACCTTACATAATCATAGCCAACAGTTAAATGTTCTTTTTTTCTGTCTGTTTCCTTATTCACCGACTTCCAGGAAACTCATAATCTTAGCACCACCCAGTGAAGGAAAGAATCTAATCATGGATCTGTCAGACATTATTTCTTCCAAAACTTCTAAGACTTGGGTTCCCAGACTTAGAATGATTTTGGCCCTGCCCTTCAAACAGATTCACACCTTAACCCTTTTCTTCTCTTCTCTCCGTTCCCTATTTATTTCGATTCTCTTCTTTGACTTCTGATTTTGTTCTACATAATACTACAAAGAACTGGAGTTGACATAGTGGCACTCACCTTTGTTTAAGCATTCAAGAGTATTAGATGATGAGACAGAGGGATCACAAGCTCAAGGACAGCCAGAGCTACAAAAACTAAATCTGGAGTTACTCAGATGGAAAACACAAAAGTCAATTTTGGATGCCAAGTTCTGAATCTCAAAGACACAGTCCTTAAGGGACAAGGGTATGCAATTACCGAGTACTAAACACAAAAGAGAGACAATCATTGCAAGCACAGTGAAGTGGCACTGACTTGCTGGGAACCATAGTGCACTGAAGTTATTCAGTGCCCCGCAAAGCTGAAAAAGGCTTCCTAAAGAGAAAATCCTGCACAGCCTTACACTATGTCAGTAATTGGGTATTAATATCTGAGACCTTGGGTTCTTTTCCTCCTCCTCTTCCATCAAAGGGAACTTTCTTTTTTATCATTTTTTATTTTAATTTTAAATAGCTTGTTTTACATGTCAATCCCAGTTCCCTCTCCCTCCCCTCCTCCCGCACTCACCTTCCCCCCCCACCCTCCCACCCTATTGCCAAATCCTTCCACATAGGGGATATCTAGAGTCTGTCATTTTACTCTGGGTAGGGTCCAGGCACTCCCCTAAGAGTCCAGGCTGAGAGAGCATCCCTCTTTGTGCTATAGGCACACGAAGACTGTTTGTATACCAGGGATAGACACTGATCCACAGCTCAGGACCCCATAGGTTGCCCAGGCCTTCTCGCTGACACTCACATTTGGGGGGTCCAGATCAGTCCCATGCTGGCCTCCCCACTGTCCGTCTGGGGTCCAAGAGCTCTCCCCTGTTCAGCTCAGCTGTCTCTGCTGGTTTTGCCAGCCCATTCTTTGCCAATTTGCTCATCACTCCTCTCTCTCTGTCACTGGGTTCCTTGGGTTCAGTTCAGTGATTAATTGTGCCTTTGCCTCTGCTTCCATCAGTCACAGGATGAAGGCTCCCAGATGGTTATAGACATCAAGTTCATTATCAGGAATGGGCATTCGAGGTGGTCTCTCCACTATTGCTTAGCTTGCCAATTGGTGTTATCCCTTTAGATCACTCGAGGTCGCTCTGGTGCCTGATCTGTATTCGATCCTATGATTCCCTCTTCCCCCTATTCTACCCCCACCCCCTCAACTTCCTGTTCCCCCATGACCAACTCTCTTCCTCTTCTCCCCCTCTCTTCTTCCCAGGTCCCACTCCCCCCCCACCCCTCGCCATGTTCCCCATCCATTCAGGGGATCTTGTCTCAATCCTCTTCTCTTGGGTACTATGCATATATGCATATCTTTTAGGTTCTTTCCTGTTTCCCAGACTCTCTATCAGTGGAAGTGCAGACTGGCACTATCCTGATCCATGTCTAAAATCCATATATGAGTGAGTATGTGCCATGTTTGTCTTTTTGCGACTGGGTTACCTCACTCAGGATGGTTTCTTCCAGTGCTATCCATTTCCCTGCAAATTTCAAGATTCCATTGTTTTTTTTCTGCTGAGTAATACTCCATTGTGTAAATGTACCACATTTTCTCTATCCACTCTTCAGTTGAGGGGCATCTAGGTTGCTTCCAGGTTCTGGCTATTACAAATAATGCTGCTATGAACATAGTGGTGCAGATGCCCTTGTTGTATGAACTTGCCTCATTTGGATATATGCCTAAGAGTGGAATTGCTGGGTCTAGTGGTATATTAATTCAAAGGGAACTTTCAAAGCATAGTCTGACCTTACTTATTTTAGAAGCTGAAGAAGGAAAGGTCAAGAGAGAGGTATTTGTTTCTCCCAGAGTTGTAGGCTGACCTCATCACTACTGACCCCAAAGCTGAGACACATCTTTTTAAGTCACTCGGAATCTATGTGTTTTATGTGACATAAATGTTCTGGATTTCTAGAGCAAAGGAACTTAAGTCTAGCTATGTCATGAATTTCTGGAGTTCTCCCAAAGGAAGTTGTATCCTAAAAGAAAAACAAGCAAACCAGATGAGAAGTCTTCTAGCATTCTCTAACCTTATCCTTCATGAGACAATGAACAAAAGCATTGCCATGAGAGAAGACACAATACAGTCACTCATAGAAGGAAAGCTATAAGAATTAAGTTATATGTAAATAATAGTCTCAAAACAACTGGTAGAAAATGATCTTCATGCACGTATCTAGAAGTGTAAATAAGCAAAACAGTATGTATGAGTGTGTTTACACATGTAAACTGAGAGAATGACCATGGCAAGATATGTGTACGCCTTTGTTCAAGTGTAGGAGGAATGTGGGGATACATTGGGTGATGAAAACAAGATTGTGAGAAAAAGAGTGGGAGTGATGTTTCATTGTTGATGGATGGTCAGACTAAGTCCAGAGTGGAAGGGCATGAATGCTGAGTTTAATGTGAAAGCACACAGAGGTGTCTTTTGAACAGCAGATACTTTGAGAGTATCAAGATGTCGAAGCTTCTTTTGGGGACAATGCTCTCCTATACTCTGAATATGAGTATACTGATTGGATACTTAGAATTTACAGTAGAAAAATAGAATGTTTTGTCTCTCTACAAACATAGGGATACTTTTCTTATTATTTTTGCCTTATTTTCCTACATATCACATAAAATTATTTTTAAATTTTATTTTATGTTCATTGGTGTTTCATCTGCATATATGTCTTGTGATACTGTCAGATCTTTGAGTTACAGACAGCTGTGAGTTGCCATGTGGGTGCTGGGAGTTGAACCTGAGTCCTCTGGAAGAATAGTCTGTGCCTTTCAACCACTGATCTATCTCTCCAGCCCCCATACCAATTATATTAATTATATTGGATTTTTACATATTTTATTTATCTCATTTAAATAAAAGTTTGTATTTGTCTTCCAAGGTGTGTCCTATTATGATTTTTTAAAAAAATTTTTGCTGTGTTTTTAAAAATCCTGTTTTCAGTACCAATGTGCCAATGAAAACTGATGTTCAAATGTAGTCCATTACCTCAGTCTCTTATTGTCCCTTCCCCTTACCTCCAAAGTATCCACCATGATAAATGCTTGCTATGGGGTCTAGAGAGATGGCTCAGTCATTAAGAGTACTTTCTGCACTTGCAGGGACCTGGCTTTGGTTCCTAGCACCTACATGGCAACTCACAATAACCTGTAACTCCTTCTACAGTATCTAATGCCCTCTTCTGGCCTTCACTGGCTCCTACACACACATGTCGTACATAAACAAATGGAATCAAACACATATACATATAAATAAAATATACAAACCTTTATGATTATAAAAATTATAGCTCTGATGAATTTTTCTCCATAATTAATAGCATAAGAACTAAATGATGTTTTCAAGGAACTATTTAAGCCTTTCCAAAAGTTATTGGTGACTCCAATACTTTCTTTCCTTCTGTAAAAATGATCCCTTTGAAATACCAAAATACATGGAAAATAAGAATAATATGATGGAAACATGTTCCTCATGTCTAACTGAGATTTCTGAAGTATCATATAATGTCTTTTGGCATCCATGAAGCAGAGAAATGATATCCTGGTCTGTAGCTTGATGATCATAAAAATATGAAGAAAGGCAGTGTGCCTGCCTTATTCTCAAACCGGTGGTTTCATGAGTGAACCAGCTTTTAGTTATACACATTTCTTCACTGTATCCTTGTTTCTTGTCCTCCAGTAAGCACAGCTCTTGGAATTCTCCAAGCAAGATCTGACCCTGAAACGCATCCTGGATTCTTCCTGTTATGGGGATGTTTAATGTCAGTCGCCCTGCTTCCTTCCTCCTGACTGGTATCCCTAGTCTGGAGAGCCTCCATCCGTGGCTGGCAGGGCCTCTTTGTGTGATGTATGCTGTGGCCCTTGGAGGAAACGCTGTAATCCTGCAGGCTGTACGATTGGAGCCCAGCCTCCATGTTCCCATGTACTACTTCCTGTCCATGTTGTCTTTCAGTGACGTGGCCATGTCTATGGCTACATTGCCCACTGTGCTTAGAACCTTCTGCCTTGATGCCCGCAGCATTGCTTTTGATGCCTGCCTAGTCCAGATGTTCCTCATTCACTCTTTCTCCATGATGGAGTCAGGGATTCTTCTGGCAATGAGCTTTGACCGCTACGTGGCCATATGTGATCCCTTACATTATGCCACTGTGCTCACTAACGAATTCATTGCTGGGATGGGCTTAGCTGTGACTGCTCGAAGCTTCGTCACCCTTTTCCCTCTGCCCTTCCTCATCAAGAGGCTGCCTATCTGCAGATCCAATGTTCTTTCCCACTCCTACTGTCTGCACCCAGATATGATGAAGCTTGCCTGTGCTGACATTACCATCAACAGTATCTATGGGCTCTTTGTTCTTGTGTCTACCTTTGGCATGGACCTGCTTTTTATCTTCCTCTCCTATGTGCTCATTTTGCGTTCTGTTATGGCCATTGCTTCTCATGAAGAACGCCTCAAAGCTCTCAACACATGTGTGTCACATATCTTGGCTGTGCTTGCATTTTATGTGCCAATGATAGGGGTCTCTACAGTGCACCGCTTTGGAAAGCATGCCCCACGATACATACATGTTCTCATGTCCAACATTTACCTCTTTGTGCCTCCTGTACTCAATCCTCTCATTTACAGTGCCAAGACAAAGGAGATCCGCCGTGCCATCTCCCGAATGTTGTACCGTATCAAACTGTGACTTTCACATCTTTCTTTAGGATCTGATGATTACGGTGCCTATGGATTTTCATTGATGATGTCATCATTATAATCATAATTTTCAGCATAAGCATTATTAACATCATGAGTATTATATGCACATGTAAATGTAGGGGAAGCTTTGAGACCATGAAAATTGAAACAGAAAACTTACCGTATAAAATGAGATACAAAGCAATTGTGCATTCAGTTAGCACCTGTGCCATCCACAGAGGTAACTGACTAGTTATATAATGCTTTGCAGGTTAACCTTCAGCTAGGAATTATTTTTGTAAAGATAGCAAATGTTCCTAATGTAACAATTAATTTTACTGAGTCATTAAATGTGCCATGTTCCATTCCAAAATCTTTATGTACATTGACTTAATGTTCATAATAATCACATGAGGCACAGAGGATGAATTGTTCAGAGTTACATAGATATTTGATATTAAATTCATGTCTGTTTCTCACCCTACTGTAGGGGGAGTCTCATTTCATTGTCTGATCTGCATTGCATAAAATTACCATTGCTGTCCTGATTTTCCCCAACACTATTCCTCTAAACATTCACAGGCTGTTTGACTTCACAAGGTGAAATCTGATATACTTTTAGAACTCACTACAAAAATGAATGAACAAAGATGATCCAGAAAACTGACAGCTGATGACACTGAGAACTTTCTAGGTTCCATTCTACATATTTTCTTTCTACTGCATTTATCTTTCTGAATCAGGAACTTTTCTATAGGGCGGTCAATATGCTGGAGTCATAGTTTCTATTTTCTCATCCTTTCTTGGGATAATAATTCTCTTACATGCAATTCCATACTAAGAGATATCAGAAACTATGTTCTAGGACTCTTAGAAAAAACACTCCTGGACACACAACATAAAACATTCCCAATTCACAATTAGAAAATAATTTTTATTTCTATCTTACACTCCAATCCCAGTTGCCCTCCTTCCTTTCCTCCAACATCCCCAACCTCCCCCCCACCCTGTTTCACCTCACATCTGCTCCTTGGAAAGGGTAAGGCCTCCCCTAGGAAGTCAACTATGTCTGTCCTATCACCTTGTTGAAGCAGGACCAAGCAATATCCTCCTCTGTGCCTATGCTGATCAAAATATCTCTACATGAAGAATGGGCTTCACTAAGTCAGTTTATACATTAGAGTTAGATCTTGGTCCCACTGCCAACAGCCTCATATACTGCACAAGCCACACCACTGTCACCTGTATTCAGGGGGCCTAGTTCGGTCCTATGCAGGTTCTCCAGTTGTCAGAGGAGTTGGCGATATCTCATTAGCTCAAATGAGCTGATTCTGTGAGATTCCCCATGATGGCCTTGACTCATGTGTTCAAATTACCAATCCTCCCTCATGTTTGTTGTACTCCAGGAGCTCATCACAATAGTTAGCTTAGATTTCTTCATCTGCTTCCATCTGTTTCTAGAAGAGTGTTCTAGCTTCTCTGGGGTTGTGGATTGTAGGCTTGGTATCCTTTGCTTTATGTCTGGTATCCACTTATGAGTGAGTACATTCTGTATTTGTCTTTCTGGTGCTGGGTTACCTCACTCAGGATATTTTTCCTAGTTCTTTGCTGCTGCAGAAACAGTTCAGCTGGCCTGGAATTGCTCTTCACCACCCATGACTTTATAAAGTAATAAATAAAGCAGGACATCACGAATTCATCTTCCAAGTTAGGTTATGTGCCCCCAAGGACATTTCCTTATCCACAGGATTCACTGCTCCATTACCAACTGGGTATGTTTTTTATTGTGAAGATGAGCCATGAACTCAGAGTCCTCTGTCATGCTATTTCACTCTCAGCTAGGAAGGATTCAATTTGTTGCTGCTTGTGCATCGTATTCATATTTATTAAATAAAAGATTTCCTCTTTCCTTCCATTATACACAAATTATTAACTCATCAAACATGTGATAAAATAGAGGAAATAATTATCCTTTAGTGAATGCTTAATTTATTGATTTTATCTGTGCTTGTATAGTTTACACACCAGCTAACAGCACTTAAAGGTTTGCTATTTCATTACAATTCACTTAAACCCCCAACACTCTTCAAATGTAAAGCACAATATCAGGATAAGGCTTCTATGAATCTCTAGATGCAGATATTACTCACCAAACACTGGTGCATGGCAGGCTCAGATATCCGGAAAGTCTCAATTAGAACTTCAAAAGACAACCTCAGTCTTAACGTCATTTGCTTCCAACATGTTACTCAGAAAATTCTCTTTTAAGTATTTTTCATTGTTCATTCTTTCTAGTACAGAAATTAATTCTCAGCCTGTATCTAATCCCAGCTTTAAAACGTTATGGAGACTGGGGAATGGGAGGTTCTGAGGTTCACTGTTTCTGAACTTTGTTCTTTCCTTTAAAGGGATGTAGTGGCTCATTCACTTATTTATTCACTAAATAACATTTATTGAAACCTACAGTGTACCAGATGCAGTGTTAGGTCTGTGACAATATGATTTAGTCATTGGAGGCTGGTAAATCCTCCATGAAGGGTTACAGGAAGAATGTGGTCTATCACTACTCCAATGGTTATTATTTATCTACATACACAATCTTCTTTTTCTTTTTTGTTCCTTTTTATAGCATGTATTAATTACCCATGGAAATGAGATTTGGTGTGATATTTTAGTGCATGCCTGTTATATGCCTTTTATCCACCCTTCCCTTCACAACCTCTAGTAATTAGACATCTGTATCCAGGCCACTTTCCCAAATTCCTTATAAGGAGAAAACACGTGGTATTTGTGGGTAACTGTGATGAAATGGTGTCATTGGTGAAGTAAACCTCCATATAAATTGCGTGAAGGCATAACAAAGGCTGAACACACAAAACTCTACACTAAAGGTAAATACAAACTGGGAGAAACAAGATCCCTGGGTGCTTGGGATTGAACCCAGGGCCTGGTGCATGCTGGACTAGCGCTCAGCTCCTGAACTATATTTCCAGTTCTCTAAGGTCTTTACATCCAATTCCTATTATCATTGTTAAGTGAGATGGGCTATTTCTTAAATATTGATCAGGTTAGAGCTTAATAGATGATCAAATGGCTTTTTCTATACTGAATGCAGCACAAAGGCGACTTTTGAACATGTAGAAAAGTAAGTAAAAAAATTTTAAATTCAAACAAATTCCTGCTAAGTAGACATATCCGAAGCCTGTATATCAGTTAGTGGCAGTTAATAGGTTGGAAATAGTTCATACAATAGTTATTTAACAATGAGGGGTATTTGTCATTATGTTTAATAAGTACAACCCAGCACTTAAGTTCCAAATGTCTCTAAGACTATTTTTACAAATAACATAAATAACTGTTTCCAACTCTAAAGAAGAGTTGTTGGAAGTAAAACAGATACAAATTGGACAATGTTGTTTTATTTATTATCAAACACAATTTTTTCAAATAATGAAGTTTGTCAGTCAACATAAAAATATTACTAATGTTTCTTTATTTAGAAGTTAACACACTGTATAAAATATTTTGCTAGTAAGAATAAGTATAATAATTTAGAAGGAAAAATTACAAGTCTCATTTATGGATTAAATTCATATTTGTTAAGCAGTAGCAAAGCATAATACACATTTGCTAGTATGAATGGCAAATACTTTCCATGCTCAATTTAGCAATATAATTCAATATAATGATATGATTCAAGTACTCACTTATCATTCTTATCCCCTATTATATAACTAAATTGTATAGCTAAAATTGAGCTTCAGTTTTTTCACTGTATTTATATATTTATTTTGTGTATATGAGTGTGTGAGTGCAGGCATATCTGTATCATGTTGAGCAAATGAAGTTTAGTGGACAACTCTAAGAAGTTAATTCTACCAAACTTTGTTGAATCCAAGGATTGTATCCTGATCATCAGGTCTGTGTGCAAGCTCCTCTACTTGCTGAACCATCTCGCTTGTCCCAAATTTCAACTTTCAAAAAGCCTGAAAAATACTGAACTCAGAAATGTGGTTTATAATTTCAGAGAGAGAGAGAGAGAGAGAGAGAGAGAGAGAGAGAGAGAGAGAGAGAGAGAGAGAGAGCTCAGACTTCTGCTAGTATGAATTAAAAGCCAAGGGTTCATTGTTGTCCTTGGTATTTTGCATATTTGTACATAACTGTGTAGAATTGCCTTCTTTCCCTCTTTCCTAATACTAATAAGGTTGGCTTCCATGATGACCCAGAATGCTCTTGGGAGTGAACTTCCGCTGGCTTTGCTTTCAGTTAGTTCTGTGGCTTTGCAAACAGCTCAGTGTAGCATGTTTCTGAGCCCAGACTGAATGTGTTCTGGAGGATGCTTCCTTCCATCTCTGCTGCAACATACATCAACAGGTGTTGCTTCCAAGTCAGCCCTCACCTTGCAATACTACAGCCTCTCTTCTACCTGGTTCCCTACACTCTTCCTGCTACCCATCCAGAGCCTTCTTTATGTAACACAATGCCCTCTTTCTTTTGCTTAATGTCCTTTGCCTCAGGTTTACTCTGAATTCTTTGAAAGAGATCATTTGCTAAGTGTTTTTGAGACTGGAGGAGTCTTGGGACTATGATGACAGTACTTGGTCACCTCATGCCTCTGAGATTTTGGAACCTGTAAGCTTCATGTCTAGTTTTACCAATCTAAAGCAAAGCCATTTACTCAAGTATCTTCTTGAAATATATTTTTCCTATAGTTGGAAACAGGTATTTTTATATCTCTGTTACCTTCATTGTATCATATATAGGTTTTTATTTTACTTTCTGTTGCTTAATTTGCATTCAAGGATAGGCATTTAAGAGCAATTCATGTGTATGCTTTCTTTTGTTTAGGTCACTGTCCTGTTACTCGGTCTACATAGCTTCACTTTCTAAAACTTATTTCAGCATCTTACAGGAAAAATGTAAAGCATTACATCACTTTTAAAAGCTCTGCCCAAAGTATCTGCATTCTCCATTACCCTCCTTTAAGCTTAACTTACATGATATCCTGTCCACTGCCTCGTGGAAGTCTCCAGGCCACTATGCTTACATCTACCAGTGTCCACCTGCCTGTTTCATGTGGTTTGTGTTCACATTTATGGCTCTTAGAAGGTTTCTGTCTTTTAATGGCTGTGATTCTATGATTTTCCTTACATCTGTCATTTCTTGATCTCTGTTGTAGTTCATTGGGTGGTGGGGCAGTGCTACTCATTGTAGGCCATGAACTCCTATGCCAGTAGGCTGTAGGGCACACTGCCATAGCTTATGAAGAGAACTTCTCCCTCCATTAGTCACTAATATCAGTTCATCTTCCTCAGTATACCTATTAGCTTGTTAGGAGAAATTTAATCTTCCCCTTAGTTGTGCCTGAGTGAGGACAACACATGTCACCATGGTCAGAAAGCTATTGTATAACTCAGAAATTTAAAGATGTTCAAAAATATTGTTCTTTATCAGATAATATCATATAAACATGTATTTATTGTTTATATGAATGAATTTATTTTTATATTACTTGAAAACATAGGTATTAGCGGTATATTGTAATCAAACAAGATCAGGAGCCTTTTTTTGGTTTGGTTGGAGAGAATTAATTTGCAGTAAACTATGACCTAATTAATTACATGGTATTTTAAGTTTCAGATTGTGTCTAGGCTATAGCTTGTAAGAAATGCATACTCCCAAATGTAGGGACATATCTAAAAATATATATATTTAAAAGCTCCACAGACTATCTTGATATATTCAAACATTAGCAAAAATAAAAACATCTCAGCTATGCAGTGTTTAAGAAAATGCATCCCAATCAGAACTTGGTGCCTAACAACATCTTGTGTAGCCTCCTGTGAATCTCCTTTGTCTTGATGGAATAGATAATGGGATTGAGCATTGGAGGGACGAAGAGATAGGCCAGGGATGTGAACTTGTGCACATACTCTGGAGCATGCTTTACAAATCTGTGGACCATTGACACACTGATCATGGGCACATAGAAGATGAGTACAGCAGATATGTGTGACACACATGTGTTGAGTGTCTTAAGCCTCTCTTCCCGGGAGGCAATGGCCAGCACAGAGTGCAGAATGAGCACATAGGAGAGAAGGATGAGCACTGAATCTACACCAAAGGCAGAAATGACAATAAACAGACCATACATGCTGTTGATGGTGGTATCTCCACAGGGTAGGCGTAACAGATCTGGGTGCAAGCAGTAGGAATGGGTCAGAACATTGGCTTTACAGAAGGGTAACCTCTTCAGTAGGAAAGGAAGTGGAAAGACCATGCAGAAGCTTCTGATAATGATAGACATGCCCATTTGGGCCACACGGGCATCAGTAAGCACTGAAGAATAGTGCAAGGGGTTACAGATGGCCACATACCTGTCAAAGCTCATGGCCAGCAGAATCCCGGACTCTGTCCAGGAAAAAAAGTGTATGAAGAACATCTGGGCCAAGCAGGCATCAAAGGCAGTCTCTGGGACATGAAAGCACATAGAAGCCAGCACCGTGGGCAAAGTAGAAAAGGACACCCCCAAGTCATTGACAGATAGAAGGGACAGGAAGTAGTACATTGGCTGGTGCAAACTCTGTTCCTCTTTTATGATGAAGACAATCAGGGCATTGCCTACAATGGAGATAATGTACAGCAGCAGCAGGAGGGCAGCTAGCCAGTGCTCCATACTCTCCATCTCTGGGAAGCCTGTTAGTGTGAAGCTAGTAGTGCTTGAGGTATTAGTCTGGATGCTCCTCATCAGGATTGCTGAGTAGCTACCTAACAGCTGTAGAGAGATACACCAGAGTAAAATAAGATTGGGCCATGGAAAAAGTGAAGAATGGTAAGTAAGTGTTTTGAGTTCAGAGGATGTGATGCTTAGATTTCTACACTAAAGACCATGGAAAGATCAGGAAAGAACAGACCATGTAAGCCCTTTCCCTTTCCCCAGAGAATTCCCTTGACTCTCTTTTAAACATTATCCTTTATTTTTCCTGCCATGTTATTTACAGGTGCTTACATCTGTATGACATGGCCTTTCCTGCCTCTGGTTTTTAGACATCATCATAAAGCAAGTGCTCAATGAACTTATTTCTTAATATAGTAAGGCTGATTTATTCTCTTCTATGCAAGTCATGACACCACTTGACAAGATTCTGTTTTGTCTTCTTTCTCCTGAATTCAAATAGCATCCCAGTGACTCATTTCTTCTTTGTTGTTTAAGCCCCTCATTTATTCACTAGAATTCAATAACCCCACTCTTTGCCACTACTAGTTGCTTTTGATTTTGCTTGGGTCGAATATTCTCAAATTGAACTGTATGCTGCATTGACTTGAGGGGCTTAAAAATGCTATTCAGGCCACATGTATACCAGTTGCATCTGAAAGCCTGCAAGAAGGGCTAAGGAATCCACCAGAAAAAGATAATGCAATATGTCTCTTTCCCGGTCTGGCTTATTTCACTTACTATTATTGCCTTTAGTACATATATTTTTCCTGAAATGTTATAGTTTCATTGTTCATTATAGAAGAATGAAATTCATGCTCATACACACATGTACACACACGTGTGTGCAAGCAAGTGTGTGTGTCTGTGTGTGTGTGCATCACATTTTCTTCATCTATCCATAGACTGGCACAACCCTAAGGTAATTTCAGAGTTTGGTTGTTGCTTTACCATATTTTACTCATTCATTTTTTATCATAGGTAATATCAGTGACAGACATGTGATTCCTAGATTAGTGTCTGTCTCCCTTAATAAATTATGAGCTCCCATCATCACCTGCATTTCCTTTTATCTTTAAATCATATCATATTTACATTTATCTGTTTAGTGGAAGAGCACATACCATGACACCTGTGAAAGTCAGAAGATAACTTGCAGAAGTTGTTTCTCCCTTCTACCATGTGGGTCCCAGCTCGGGCTATGAGACTTAGGGGCAAATGCCTTTGCCTGCTAAGTCATCTTACATCTCCATTCTTCTCATTTTAGCCTCGATGTTTAGGCAGGTAAATTGACATAAAAATCCCTACCTAGGCCACAGAGATTGCTAGGTCTATTTTCAAATCTACAAAATTGTATTTAACTGATGAACTGCTTTAATAACAATACATTAACACCTATGTTTTAAATATAAAATTATTAATATAAGTAAATTAATATGAACTTTCCCACACACCAACTTATGTAAATTTAACTTTATAATAAATTATTTTCACACTTAAATAATATAAAAAATCATACAGAATAAAGTACTTAATGTGAATGAATATTCAGACCTTTTCTGCAAGTCACATGCTAAATAAATGACAGATAAGAAAGTAGCAATGAAAGCAGATTCATAGAGGGTGAAAATACCTGGTCTTGACTCCCAGCTACTGTTCTAATTCCAACCAGCTTGCCATTCAAAGGCTCTCTTCTTTTGTACCATTCTTGTCTAATTACCTAATGAGAATACCTGAGTTAATCACACTGAAGCATTGATCCAAATCAAAACAACCTGTTACAAACAAAAACCTAGATGCCTCGCTGAGGCTCCAGGCCAGGACCTGTAGTGTAAACAGAGAAGCAGGCCAGAAGAGTGGGATTGCAATCACTGGGAACTAGATACTAAATTGACAGCCTTTCCTGAAATCGTTTTGCCCTAGGCATTTCAGAATCCAAGAGTAGGAAAGCAGTTCCTGAGCATCCCTGCGAGAGAAGGGCCAAAGTCCCACTTACTCTTCAGGGTAGATCTAGTAGCTGTGAGAAAAGAGGTAGCCAAGGTACTTGCCCAGAGAATAAACACCAAATACTCAGAACATCCTCAGAACACAGATCTCCTCTTGATGCTGTGCTAGTCTGTATTCACTTCCTGCTCTGGGATCTATGAAGCTGCCTCTTAAGGGTCCCTTGAGCCTGGTTAGAACAACCTGGGGAAATGATGGCTAGGGAATGGGAAGTGTGAAAACTTGATTAATTGTGCTCCCCTGTGCTCTGTCATTCCTCCCACTTAAAGATATCAAAGTTGAGAGTAAAAGCTGGGGTTGTCCTGGTGTGATCCACATGTTCAACTCTTCCTTTGGGAGAACTGAGACTCACAAACAGCTTATTCTATAACTCATCAACAGAGCCAGGTAGGATCTCAGACCCATGGATTCTGCCTGACTCTCAGAAGAAAGATTTTCCTGTTAACAATGACATGATTCAAAAGATTTCAAGAAAGGAATAACACACCTAGCTATGTGGTGTCGGTAAACAGGACAAAACATCCTGGTCTTTCAGGAAAGCCACCTAATTAGCTGTTAAAAATCTTGCAAGATGAGAATTTGCCTGACAGTCTGTTGCCATGCAGCCAAACCTACATTCAAAGCTAGCTTTTTCAGAATGGAGAAATCATTCAGAAGTTAAAAGCACTGATTGCTCTTGAACATGACCCAGGTTTGGTGGCAGCACCCACATAGCAGCTCATAACTATCTGTACCTCCAGTTACTTGAGATCTAATAGCCTCTTCTTGTCTCCATGGGTACCAGATATGCAAGCTATGTGTATACATATGTGCAGGCAAAACATATGAAAATAAATAAAAAATAATAAATAAATAAATAAACAAAATGAAAATAAATAAATAAAAAGTTGTTTTAAAAACGAGTTGCTTCTCTAAGTTAGTGCCATTAAGTTTATTTAATTCTTTTGGTTTTTGATTCCTTGTTTGTAAAATGAAGGACAAATTCCCATAGATCTGAACACATATGATCCAACACTCCACAGCAAGAGCTTTTGAAACTGCTGAAAACCTTGCTAATTTTTCTCCCCAGCAAAGAAGTTGATTAGTGGAAAAGCCAATTCTTTCTAAATACAGACTGATTTCTTATACACAAATTTAATCTGAAGTGTTAAAATTAAGAGAGTTCTTTGCCTGTCATGTACCACAACCAAACTTTTATAATGGAAAAATTGAGACTTAAGCAAAAAAGTTTGAAGATGCGCATAGAGAAGTGATTTACAACATCAGAATTTGAACATAAATTGTCCTGATGCGCATCTAAATTATCTTCCCTATCCATGGTACCTCTTATCAGAGCTAGAGAAAAAAAGAGGTATCAATGAACATACACTCCAGACAAGTGCACACCTAGGAAGAAACCTTATGAATTCGTTTACTTCACCTAAGATAAATACTAGATTTTTCAGTAGAGAAGGTAAGCACATTCATTTAGGGTAACAGAAAAGGCACGTATTTTAAACCCTTACAGGTTAATTATATTTAAATACAATTTTATATTTGAAGTTTTACTTACTGGAACTGTTTTTAAAGATAAAATTTTTATCTGAGATTTAAAAAAATGACTGTGTATAAACAAAGACATACATACTATCACAAAATAAATAATGCAATGACACAAAGAAAAATGAGATTTGAAAGACATCATTTGAAGAAGTAATCACAAAGCTTCAGAACTGGCTCATTCACCACAGGATTTAATATGCTAATTCATGGCATTCTGGAGTTTAGTACGTGTCCAATCTCAAGCATGGCTTCTTTTAAATTTAAAAAATAATTTATTGAAGATATGAAAAACAATTCCTCAAATTTGACTTTTTCAGAAGTCTACTGCTATATGATACATTGCATTCATTGTGTTAAACTGTATAATAGCAATATGCAAATCATGAAACAAGCCACTGTTCTTGTACGTTTCAACAAAGATAAAATGCCTAGGCAATATCGTGGATGACTTGCAAAAAGTAGGTTTTGTTAGCACCATCAAAAGCAGCTGATTTAGAGTTCTCTGGTTATAACCAAGAGTAACAGAGAAAAGTCATGTAATAGCTGAATTTCGTTTTTTGAGGAACCTCTATATTGATTTCTGTAGTGCCTACACTAATTCATATTCTCACCAGATGTATGTAAGGGTTCCCAACCACCTCCTACACATTTTTTACTTGTTTTCTGGAAGCAGCCATTCCAACTGGGTGAAGTGAAATCTCATTGTTCCAAATTGCATCCCTCTAATGTCTAAGAATGTTAAACTTAACTTTTCGTGTTCATTGGCCTTTTAAAAGAACAAAATGAGCATACCATGGGGATAATTGCACATCTGCTTATTGCATCCCTATTTGCAATAGCAAAGATATGAAATATGCCTAGGTGTCCATCAATAAATAAATGGATAAAATATTATAAGAATGATATACATGAGAGGAGAGGAGAAGAAGGAAGGGAGGGAGCCTCATTAATCTGTAAAGAATAATGAAGGTATGTCATTAGTAAGAAAATGAATACAACTGGAAAATATACTGTTAAACTAAACAAGTCAGACTCAGAGATAAAATTACCATGTTTTCTCTTGTTTGTGATATGTTTTGTATAGATATTTAAAATGATACATGTATACAGGACATGAAACTAAAAGTAAGTCTGAAAGCATGGACATTGACCCAATGGAGAAGTAGAGAGAAAAGGGAGGAGAGAACATTTACAAAATACACTCATGGCACACAAATAACATTATGAAATTCACCTGTATGTACAATGAATATATATCAATAAAATGTACAAATGAACAGTTGCATTGTTTTATGTATGTATTAAATTGAACAAATGTTTTATATGCTCTTTTACTTGTGGATCCTAGATCTGAATCTTTAAGTTTGTGTATAACTTCGAGTAACTACATAAACCTGGAAAGTCAAAAAAGGCTATTGGAAGAGGGGAAGAGCACTAGAGAGGTGCAGATAAGGGTGTTAAGGAGGGAGATACTGGGAAATTGGGGGATACTTAACTGGGGTAGAATAAGAGGATAGTAGGATGAGAGAAGAAAGAATAAATAGCACTAAGGATGTTTGGAAAAGCCGTAGGGAAACATATTATTTTATATGCTTAACTTAAATGCATGTATAAAATATATACATATGTGCACATATACAGTTTTAGTACAGTTATGCCCCCACAGTGGGATAATGTAATATATATATTACACACCATATAGAGAAAGAGCTATAGACTATCTAACAAAAATCTAGTGCCAGTCAAGAAAAGCTTCCCTCTAAGTGGTTGGTCAGGAAACCCAAAAATATATAAGCTGTTACTGCTGTTATTGGTTACCTGCAAGAACATGAAAGCAAAATTTTATTGCTGAAGATCCTTCATACCTCAGTCACAGGAGTTGGAGAAATCAAGATAGTACTGATCTGGAAGTCTCCTGCCTGAGGGCTAGCTCAGGCAATTTGAATCTTTGGTGCAACATACAATTGTCTTTGACTGCTCTACTGGAGGGAACTCATATCTGGTATGATCAACCAAGTTACAAACCCATGGCCAGAACTATCATGAGCCCTAGAAAAAAGCCTAGTACTCCTATATAACCAACATGATGTAGTTTCCAACTGCCTTCTGAACACTCATGCTTATGCCCATTAATAAGTGCAGCAATCACACCCATCAAAGAAGCGTCTTTTGTGAGGAAGATGAATATTTATAGAGATATCCACACAGCTTGTCAAAATGCAGAGAATAAGTGACTATGGGGTTCCCAGACTCAATGAAACATTTAAGAACAACTGTTACAGCTAAGGCTTTAAGAACATCATGCAAAGGGTGGGTAAAGATTGTAAGAAAATGAGGACAAGGACAATAGCTGTTAAGTATCATCTTTGAACTGGGCAGGGAAAACATTCCCATGAATTCTCAACAAAATATCTGCCAGCACAACTCCTGAAAAGACAACACCTGTAAATAACCAAACTTAGATGGAGGAATATTTCACCCACGCCTAGATGAAGTGCTACAAGTAGTCAATGGCTGCTGAGGTAGGGAGAGCCAAGAGCTATGTGTTTATTTTCTTCTGTTATCTGGCCTGAGACTCCAGTCCTAAGCACTCAGTCCAAAGCACAAGCAAATGAGAGTAATACTAACTAAATTCAGTCAGAAGTGTGTGTGTGTGTGTGTGTGTGTGTGTGTGTGTGTGTGTGTGTGTGTGTGATATAGAAGAGGTCATGAATTCAAGAAGGGTTTGTTGAAGGGACACTGGAAGGATTGGAAGGATGGAAATGATGCAAACACAGCTTAACAATGTATACAATCCTAAAATAAAAATGAAAATCTGTTTTTAGTAAAAGACATACTGTTGGAAAGGGCTTTGGGATGGAGAATGGATATGGGAGGAGCTAAAGGGAAGATTGAAGGATGAGCATAATCAAAATACATTAGTAAGTTTTCAAATAATTAATAAAATACTTTAAAAGAAAACTATGCCCTTTGTTATAGTGATGCTTTTTAGTGCTTTTGGATGTTTCTGACAAAAATAAATTTAATGTATATCCTCTTAGAGAAAGAAAATTTCCATTGGGAGAATGAAAATTGCAAAAGATAAGTGAAAGGTTCTAAGACTGAGAGAAACCAGTCCATCACCATCTGCAGGGGAATTAAAAATGTATTTTAACAATAAAGTATATGAAATCATGAATTAGGAAAATCTGTATCTAAATACTGCCTAAGTGTCTGGGGAAAATATTCCTTTAAATCTACTATTGCTTACACATATCTTTCACTATATTACTCATTAATATGAGAAAGTATACTAAGAGATTTCTAAAAACATGGTGCAATTTAATTATGCAATGTATGTAGGCTAAGCTATTAAGGGGGCTGAAACAGGAGTAGCAACTGAGAGATGTGACAGTTTCACTTTCTACTCCATGTATATATGGGTGGGTATACATCCCAACATAAAACACACATATTTACCACAGTTATATACACACATACACACACACACACTATATTGCAGCAGTCATGGGAAGACATAAAATGTCCAAGGTTTATTTTAAATCAGGTTACACTTTCTAGAGGATTGTCCTATCTGAAAGTTTATTAAAGGATGAAAACTGACTAAATTGTTCTCTTTTCCATACAGTCTGATTAAATTTTTTAACGTGTCTCCACCATTTTATAAAGTAGTACAATATTTTTGTCATACCCAAAATCAAGTCATCATCCCATATAACATGTATTTCATTATACAGCATTCCTAACATTTTAATTATTTTATTCGTGAATGGCATATGTAAATTATATACAATTTAAATAATAATATGAAGTTTAGCTAAATTTCAAAAATCACTGAAAATTAGATCATTTAATATAATTTATATAAAACAACATTTATCTAATGTTAAAGGCCAAATGGATACCATATTGCATAAAATATTTACACATAATTAGTGTACATGTGTGAGAGAGACAAAGAGAGAAACAAAATTTAGTTAATGTCTCAACTAAACTCTGGGGAAAAAATCTAATCCCCATTATGACAATGTTTCTATGTTAATAAAAAATCCAAAGTGATGTAAGATTTTGAAGGAAAACTTGGGTATACTGTGACATAATAGGAAATGATTGCAATAATGTATATCTTTTTATTTTGAAAAGAAGGAAATGGAACACACGCCTTTTTGCTAAATTAAGACATGTCCTGCTTAACCTCACCAAAGCCTGTTGGGATGAATTGTAACCAAGATGATGCTGCCATACAGCATATGCTAACAAGAATCCCAATTAGATTACCCAATTGACATAGAGTAAAGCAGAGAGAGAGAGAGAGAGAGAGAGAGAGAGAGAGAGAGAGAGAGAGAGAGAGAGCACAAGAACTGTTAAAAATCCAGGTCAAAGCATGTCTTCAGAGCACAAGGCAGTGCCTTCAGGGCAAATATCCTCTGTATGCTGACCTTACCCTTATCATTTCCAGTTCAAAACTTGGTCCCCAGCAGGATTTTGCAAAGCCTCCTACGAATCTCCTTGGTTTTGATGGAATAGATGACAGGGTTGAGCATTGGAGGCACAAACAGATAAACAAGAGACAGGAGTGTATGCACATACCCTGGGGCATGCCTCCCATATCGAGCAGCCATTGACACACCTACCATGGGCACATAGAAGATTAGCACAGCACACAAGTGTGACACACACGTGTTTAGGGTCTTCAACCTTTCTTCCCGGGAGGCAATAGCAAGTACAGAGTGAAGTATGAGCACATAAGAGAGGAGAATGAGTGCAGAATCAAGTCCAAAGGTCGAGATGACAATGAACAGACCAAATATGTTATTAATGGTGATATCACCGCAGGGCAGGCGAATCAGATCTGGATGAAGGCAGTAGGCATGGGAGAGAACATTAGGCTTGCAGAAAGGCAACCTTTTCAGGAGGAAAGGTAATGGGAAAACCATGCAGAAACTTCTAAGAAAAACACACACACCCATCCACACCACCCGGGCATCAGTGAGCACCGTGGAGTAGCGCAGTGGGTTACAGATGGCTACATAACGATCAAAGCTCATGGCCAGCAGGATCCCAGACTCCATGAAAGAGAAAAGATGGATAAAGAACATTTGGGACATGCAAGAATTAAAACTGATTTCTCTTAAGTGGAAGCAAAACACAGCCAGGACTGTGAGCAATGTGGAGAAACACACACCCAGGTCATTGCCCGACAGCAGAGACAGGAAGTAGTACATGGGCTGATGCAGACTCTGTTCCTCCTTGATAATGAAAAGTATAAGGGCATTGCCTGCTATAGAGATGGTGTAGAGGACACCAAGGAGCAGAAACAACCAATGCTGAGAGGTTTCCAGCCCTGGCAGTCCTGTCAAGATGAAGGGAGGCAACCCGGAGCTGTTATAGGCTTCACCTCCCATTCTGGGACTGCCCTAAAAAGAAAACAAACAGGCAGTTTCATGTGCCAACGTTATTTTCTTTCTCAAATGTGTGTAGTCCCTCATTTAGAGAAGCTTTGGTTTCAATAGTACTCAACTTTGTTTCTTATGGGAAAAAAGACTTCTGGAATCTCTTTAGTGTCCCACTGAATTCACCTAGAAATAGACATTTTCCCTCCTTCTCACCAGTGTCGATTACTTTTTCTTACCTTTGAGGTTGTGAATCCATCTTGTTGATATATTGAACTAGTCTTTTCTAGCACCAAGTTAAAACTCTTGGTGTCAATGACTTCAATTATTGTACCCTCTTTTGAGGCTAAACACTTATTCTTCAGACCACAATCTTTTCCTCTTTCTACATTTTGGTGGAACTGAACCTCTAAATTCTGAGGTCCCTAGTCCTGTAGTCCAGTTTCCCATTGCCTCCATCCATTTATCCAGATGGAGAATAAATGGCCAGAAGGATATCTATACAAGTTGGATGTGGTAGCTCATACCTGACATGGTCATTCAGAGGTTGAGACTAGAAAACTGGAAGTCCTGGACATTATTAAACTCCATGGAAAGACCCTGTCTTTTCAAATGTCATCCATAGTGATAACCATTCACATATCCATTGCTTACACTTTCTTCTTCCCTTCTCATCTCTTTCTCATTCTTCTCCCCATTTAGCTCATGACAGCACTTTTCTCCCTGAACATTATGATTATGGAAAGTAATTTTTTTGGTTTTTCAAGAGAGAATTTCTCTGTACCTTTTAGAGGCTATCGTGGAACTCGTTCTGCAGACCAGGCTGGCCTCGAACTCACAGAGATCTGCCTCCCAAGTCCTGGGATTAATGACTTACACCACCACAACCCTGAAAGTAATTTCTTAACAACTCTGAAAATTAACATTTCACAATCAACTTGTATTTAATTTCTGAAAGTTATGAAACAGACACTTCTCTAAGCACCAACGTTGCTTTCATGCATGAGGTTCTGTCTTTGAACAACCTCATCATTATATCCAAGTTTGAGACACCTTTTCCATTGCCTACTATGTTAAGCAGGCAACCCTAGATAAAACTACTGATGCAAGCGCTTCTACCAGCAGCTCTCCTCACCTCATTCCTCCTGCAGCTCCTGCCTCAGACCCAGGATACCACATCACTAGCCCATGTCGACAGCCTCTTCAAACCTCTTGCATCTCCAAAACTTCACCTCTATTCTAAAAGATGTTATTTCAAAAGTATTATGAAAGCAGAATTTTCTGACTTAAGACCTTAAATAGAGTCTCATCACAAGACCAAATTCATATTCATTAGCCTCAGACTAAAACTTCTGGTCAGTACTTACTATTTTGATCTTCAAAATTATCTTCCTTGTCACTCCAGGTACCCAGTCTGCTTGCTATCATTCAAATTTTGCCTGTAGCTCCCAATGTCCAGTGGATTCCATGATTGTATATGGACCCATGGTATATACTCATTCTATATAACCACTGGACACACCCATTCAAATCATCTTCCAAAGAAAAACAGACACAGAAAGAGGAGGATCATATGATTATCCAAATATGAAAACTTCTTAAGATGAAAAATATCTGAGAGGAGGAGAGAGGCTACAGAAAGGGGAACAGGAAGTTGAGCAAGAAAGAGTCTTGAGGAGCATGGATTGAAAGAAAGCCCAGTACATGGACTTGTGGGAAAAAACACTGTTAAACCCAGTATGTTGTAAAAGGATATAAATTAATAACAAAAATATTAGAAAATACTCATTTTATAGGTTTATAATCAGAAGACAGCATCTTCTATGACATATAACTGATTATTATAAGAAGTAATATCCCCCCTCCTTCCCCAAGTCCTTTAGGCTTACAGTCTCTTTATGAACACTTCTCTGCTAAGGTCTTTGATGGATCCTAAATACTAGTTTTCTCTTAAAAGTTTATGGAGGTGGATATCATATTCACAGTGTCGGCATTCACAGTACAGCCTCACTGATGCAGAAAGCAGGTAATGTTTTTTAGATGAAGAAAAATAGACATAAAACAAAGGGGGAAAGATGAAGGATAAAGCATACAGAAGAAAAGTAAAGGGGAAAGAAGTGAAGGAAAAAGAAAAAGGAGGGGAGGAGAGGGGAGGAGAGGGGAGGGGAGAGGAGAGGAGGGAAGAGGAGAAGGAGGCATAGGCTTTCTTTCTTCAGATTGTAATATTGTAGTTCTGTGGTTTCTAGGATAATGAAAGAAACCTAGGAATTGTTTTTGGAGCACCAGGTGCTTCAGTTCACCTACCTGAGAAGCACAAGAATGGGCAGTAAAGAAAGAAAGGGCATCATTGGGAGCCATACCCCCATACAGATTCACCTATTGCTTCTTTCAACTCTCTGCCCTGAGAACTATATTATTGTATCTGGAAAGTCCCCTAGGTAATTACCAGCTCAGGTACTCATGAACTTCTGGGAATATCAGCAGCAACCATGGTTCCTAGACTCAGCATCTCATCTCTCATGGGGCTATGCCAGAGTGGAAATGATAAGAACTGGAAAAGACCTGTTAAGAAGATCTTCTCTCACCACCATTCCTAGAAGTGAGTGACAATGACTCCTCAAATTAACACTTTGGTAGTGTGCAATTGTTTAAATCTGTCTTCAATGCATTTTATGTCCATTCCAATATATGAGTGTGTTGGCATGTGGCATTGAAAGCCACAAAAATACTGAATCCCATAACAAAACTCACACCCCATGTAAATTTCAACATCTTACTTGATCATGACTTGGGGAAATCACACCTGATTACCACCAAAGTTGCTCTGAACCGTGGTAAGAAGCACTAGTCACACACTGCACTAGTAGTCACACACTACTAGTCACACACTGCACATAAATACAGATTGTGTTATTTTTAAAAAACTAATCCCTCTAAGAAAGTGCTGAAAAATTGTTCTGTGTTCTTCACGGATGCTATGGAGTACCTGTTATGGAGACAGTAAAGGTCCAATAGATTCATACAAGAAAGCATTACAAGAACTTCATTTTCTGTGTGTACTTTACCCCTTGATTGAGGAAAAAGTCTCACCCATGTAAACTTCGTTTTTCCCTTATAAATAGGTAATGACATGTGTCATACAGTGACAGGAATGACTGCAAAACAAGTACATGCAAGAAGTAGCTGTCCCTCCGGCAGCATCAGGTAAACAGTCCGGCTTACGGGCCTGTGTTCCAGAGCCTGCAGATCGCCTGGGAACTGCACAGAGCTCCCAATCCCGGCATGAGCCAAGCACCCCAGACTCCAGATCTTCTCTTCCACCAACGAGACCAGGAAGCGAGAGGAGGCTGGGAGTACAGGGAAGTAGCTGTCCCTCCAGCAGCATCAGGTAAATAGGCCAGCTTCCCGGCCTGTGTTCCAGAGCCTGCAGATCGCCTGGGAACTGCACATAGCTCCCAATGCCGGCAGGAGCCAAGCACCCCAGACTCCAGATCTTCTCTTCCACCAACGAGACCAGGAAACTAGAGGAGGCTGGGAGTACAGGGAAGTAGCTGTCCCTCCGGCAGCATCAGGTAAACAGGCCAGGTTCCCAGTCTGTGTTCCAGAGCCTGCAGATCGCTTGGGAACAGCACAGAACTCCCAATCCCGGCGGGAGCCAAGCAACCCAGACTCCAGATCTTCTCTCCCACCAACGAGACCAGGAAAATAGAGGAGCCAGGGAGACCAGGGGAGTAGCTGTTCCGGATCAGGTACAACAGGACCCAGCATAGGGTCCAGGGGACCAGGTAGGAGGCTAAGCGCCCCAGATTCCTGTTCTTCTTCTCCACCCACGGACCACCATTTGGACAAGGTATAGAAGAACCAACAGATTATTGGACTTGCTAGCACCCATCAAAAGGGAACTCTGGTCCCCAGACCAGTAAGGGGCTCTTACTGCACCCACTAGAAGAAGAGATGGGAAAGAGACAATACAAAAACACAGTCAGCAACAGAAAAACAAATATGACACCGCCAGATTCTAGAGACTCCACACCAGCAAGACCCCAACATTCCAATGCGAAGGAAGCAGAAGAGAATGACCTTAAAAGCACTTTCATGAAAATGATAGAGGCCCTAAAAGAGGATATTGGAAAATCCCTCAAAGAAATGGAAGAAAAAACAAACCAAAAAATGCAAGAAATGGAAGAAAAAACAAACCAAAAAAGGCACGAAATGGAAGAAGAAATGAAGCAAAAAATGCAAGAAATGGAAGAAAAAGCAAAGCAAAAAATGCAAGAATTAGAAGAAGAAACATACCAAAAAAGGCAGGAAATGGAAGAAGAAACAAAGAAAAAATGCAAGAAATGGTAGAAAAAACAAAGCAAAAAATGAAAAAAATGGAAGAAGAAACAAACCAAAAAAGGCAGGAAATGGAAGAAGAAACAAAGCACAAAATCCAAGAAATGGAACATAAAGCAAACCAAAAAATGCAAGAAATGGAAGAAAGAACAAACCAAAAAGTTCATAAAAGGCAACAAACTGACCAACAGATAAACAGAAAATTGCAAGAAGCAATGCAAACGCTGCAAGGGTTGAAAACTGAAATAGAGACATTAAAAAAAACACAATCTGAAGAAAGGCAGAAAGTAGAAAAGCTGGACAAACAGTCAGGCACTACCAATACAAGCATTACCAACAGAATAGAAGAGATGGAAGAGAGAATCTCAAGTGTTGAAGATACACTAGGAGAAATGGATTTATCAACCAAAGAAAACTTTAAATCCAACAAATCCTTAACACAAAACATCCAGGAATTATGGGACACCATGAAAAGACCAAACCTAAGAATAATAGGTATAGAAGAAGAAGAAGAAATCCACCTCAAAGGGGCAGAAGGCATATTCAACAAAATCATAGAAGAAAACTTTCCCAACCTTAAGAAAGACATGCCAATGAAGGTACAAGAAGCCTACAGAACACCAAATAGAGTGGACCACAAAAAAAATCCCCTCACCACATAATAATCAAGACCCCAAACATACAGAATAAAGAAAGAATATTAAGAGCAGCTAAGGAAAAAGGTCAAGTAACATATAAAGGCAGACCTATCAGAATTACACCTGATTTCTCCATGGAAACTCTGAAAGCCAGAAGGTCCTGGATAGATATTCTACCTACACTAAGAGACCATGGGTGCCAGCCCAGACTACTATACCCGGCAAAGCTCTCAATCACTATAGACAGAGAAAACAAGATATTCCATGACAAAACTAGATTCAAGCAATATGTGTCCACTAACCCAGCCCTACAGAAAATTTTGGAAGGAAAACTCCAACCCAAGGAAGCTAACTACAACCAGAAAAACATAAGCATTAGAGAATCCCTCTCTACCAACAGTCAAAAGAACAAAGGGGTGAAATTCCACCCATAATGCCACCAACAACAACCATCGCAAATCGAAGAAGGATGAGCAATCAATGGTCATTAATATCCGTCAATATTAATGAACTTAACTCACCCATAAAAAGACACAGACTAGCAGAATGGATTCGAAGACAGAACCCTTCCTTCTGCTGCATACAAGAAACACACCTCACCCTCAAAGACAGACATTACTTGAGAGTTAAAGGTTGGGAAAAAATTTTTCAATCAAATGGACCCAAGAAACAAGCAGGGGTAGCAATCCTAATATCCAACAAACTAGACTTTAAAATAAAATCAATCAAAAGAGATAAAGGAGGTCATTACATACTCATCACAGGTGAAACCCACCAAGATGAAGTGTCTATCCTGAACATCTATGCCCCCAATACAAAGGCATCCACATTCGTTAAAGAAACATTATTAGAACTTAAATCTCATCTAAAGCCCCACACAGTTATAGTGGGAGATTTCAACACACCACTCTCACCACTAGACAAGAATACCAGACAGAAACTCAACAAAGAAGCAAAGGGTCTAATAGAAGTAATGACCCAACTGGGATTAACAGATATCTATAGAACATTTCATCCACATAAAAAAGAATATACCTTCTTCTCACCACCACATGGAACCTTCTCAAAAATCGACCACATACTTGGCAACATATCAAACCTCAGCAGCTACAAAAAAATTGGAGTAACTCCATGCATCTTATCAGACCACCATGCCTTAATATTAGAATTCAGCAACAACACAAATTGCAGAAAACCTACAAACTCATGGAAATTCAATAATGCTCAACTGCACCATCCCTGGGTCAAAGAGGAAATAAAAAAAGAAATTAAAGACTTCCTTGAATTCAATGAGAATGAAGACACAACATACCCAAACCTATGGGACACCTTGAAAGCAGTGCTACGGGGGAAGTTCATAGCACTAAGTGCTCACATGAAGAAACAGGAAAACAGTTATACCAGAGAATTAACATCACAGCTAAACGCTCTAGAACACAAAGAAGCAAACTCCCCCAGGAGGAGTAGACGCCAGGAAATAATCAAATTGAGGGCTGAAATCAACAAAGTAGAAACCAGGAAAACAATACAAAGAATCAATGCAACGAAGAGTTGGTTCTTTGAGAAAATCAACAAGATAGACAAACCTTTGTCCAAACTTACCAAACAGCAGAGAGTGAAGACGCAAATTAACAAAATCAGAAATGAAAAGGGGGACATAAACAACAGACTCTGAGGAAATCCAGAGAATCATTAGGTCATACTTTGAAAACCTGTACTCCACAAAATTCGAAAATTTAAAGGAAATGGATGACTTCCTGGACAGCTATCATTTGCCAAAACTAAATCAAGAACAGATAAGCAATTTAAATAGACCTATAACCCCTATGGAAATAGAAGCTGTCATCAAAAGTCTCCCAAACAAAAAAAGTCCAGGTCCAGATGGCCTCAGTGCAGAATTCTACCACAAATTCAAAGAACAGCTTATACCAATTCTTCTCAAAGTGTTCCACACAATAGAAGCAGAAGGGTCTTTGCCAAACTCTTTCTATGAGGCTTCAATAACCTTGATCCCCAAGCCACACAAAGATACAACTAAGAAAGAGAACTTCAGACCAATATCCCTCATGAACATTGATGCAAAAATACTCAATAAAATACTGGCAAATCGGATCCAAGAACACATCAAAACAATCATTCACCACGATCAAGTAGGTTTCATCCCAGGGATGCAGGGATGGTTCAACATACGAAAATCCATCAACGTAATCCACCATATAAACAAGCTGAAAAACAAAAATCACATGATCATCTCACTAGATGCTGAAAAAGCCTTTGACAAAATCCAACACCCCTTCATGATAAAGGTCTTGGAGAGAGCTGGGATAACAGGGACATACTTAAACATAATAAAAGCCATATTCAGTAAACCAACAGCCAACATCAAACTAAATGGACAGAAACTCAACGCAATTCCTCTAAAATCAGGAACAAAACAAGGCTGTCCACTCTCTCCATACCTTTTCAACATGGTACTTGAAGTTCTAGCTATTGCCATACGACAACAAAGGGGGATCAAGGGGATACAAATTGGGAAGGAAGAGGTCAAACTTTCACTGTTTGCAGACGATATGATAGTTTACATCAATGACCCAAAGAACTCTACCAGGGAACTCTTACAGCTGATTAACACCTTTAGCAAAGTGGCAGGCTACAAGATCAACTCAAAAAACTCAGTAGCCCTATTATATACAGATGATAAAAGGGCTGAAAGAGAAATCAGAGAAACATCACCCTTTACAATTGCCACAAACAACATAAAATACCTTGGGGTAACGCTAACCAAACAAGTGAAAGACCTGTGTCGTAAGAACTTTGAACCTTTAAAGAAAGAAATTAAAGAAGCCCTCAGAAAATGGAAAGATCTCCCATGCTCTTGGATAGGTAGGATCAATGTAGTAAAAATGGCAATCCTGCCAAAAGCAATCTACAGATTCAATGCTATCCCCATTAAAATCCCAGCACAATTCTTCACAGACCTTGAAAGAACAATAATCAATTTTGTATGGAAAAACAAAAGACCCAGGATAGCCAAAACAACCCTGTTCAACAAGGCAACGTCCGGAGGCATCACCATCCCTGACCTCAAGCTCTATTATAGAGCTATAGTCCTGTAAACAGCTTGGTATTGGCACAAAAATAGACAGGTAGACCAATGGAATCGAATTGAGAATCCGGGTATTAACCCACACACGTACGAACATCTGATCTTTGACAAAGAAGCTAAAAATATACAATGGAATAAAGAAAGCATCTTCAACAAATGGTGCTGGCATAATTGGAGACTGGCATGTAGAAGAATGCGGATCGATCCATGTTTATGGCCATGCACAAAACTTAAGTCCAAATGGATCAAAGACCTCAACATAAATCCAGCCACACTGAACCTCATAGAAGAGAAAGTGGGTGGTACCCTTGAACGAATTGGTACAGGAGACAGCTTCCTGAACATAACACCAGTAGCACAGACAGTGAGATCAACAATTAATAAATGGGACCTCCTGAAACTGAGAAGCTTCTGTAAGGCAAAGGACACAGTCAGCAAGACAAAAAGGCAGCCCACAGAATGGGAAAAAATATTCACTAATCCCACATCTGACAGAGGGTTGATCTCCAAAATTTACAAAGAACTCAAGAAGCAAGTCTCCAAAACATCAAAGGACCCAATTAAAAAGTGGGCTGCAGAACTAAATAGAGAGTTTTCAATAGAGGAGTCTAAAATGGCTGAGAGGCACTTGAGAAAGTGCTCAACATCCTTAGCCATCCGGGAAATGCAAATCAAAACAACTCTGACATACCATCTCACTCCTGTCAGAATGGCTAAAATCAAAAACACCAATGACAATTTATGCTGGAGAGGATGTGGTGAAAGGGGGACACTCCTCCATTGCTGGTGGGAGTGCCAACTGGTTCAGCCACTTTGGAAAGCAGTATGGAGATTCTTCAGAAAAATGGGAATAAACCTACCACAAGACCCAGCAACTCCACTCTTAGGCATATATCCAAAAGATGCCCATTCATACAACAAAGATGTCTGTTCCACTATGTTCATGGCAGCTTTATTTGTAATAGCCAGAACTTGGAAGCAACCTAGATGTCCCTCACCCGAAGAGTGGATAGAGAAAATGTGGTACATCTACACAATGGAGTACTATTCAGCAGAAAAAAATACTGGAATCATGAGATTCGCAGGCAAATGGATGACACTAGAAGAAACCATCCTGAGTGAGGTAACCCAGTCACAAAAAGAGAAACATGGCATGTACTGTCTCATATATGGATTTTAGACATAGATCTGGGGAGTGCCAGCCTACAATCCTATGGCCAGAGAGTCTGGGAAACAGAAACTACATTTAGTGGCTGGTTAAGTACTGAGCTGAACTCAAGAAAGCCAGTATCAGAGAGGGAGGACTGATGATCAAAGGGATTAAGACTGGGCTGGTTTAACCCCCAGAAACAGCTGACCAGACAAAGGTTAACTCTTGAATCCCAGGCATCAGCCTGGGAATCCAGCATGGGACTGATCAAGACCCCCTGAATCTGGGTGTCAGTGAGGAGGCCTAGGTAATCTATTGAGCCTTGGGCAGCAGATCAATACCCATACCAAGTATACACACAGACTTTGGACTCCTATCCAACAATGTGAGGTGCACTCTCACCCTGAACTCTTGGGGAAGGGTCTAGGCCCTGCCCTATATGAAATGACAGACTATGGACACCCCCATGGAGGGCCTCACCCTCCCTGGGGGAATGAGGGGATAACGGGGGGAGGGGGATGGGGGGAGGGCACGGGAGGAGGGGAGGGAAAAGGAGAGGGACCTGGAACTGACTTGTGAAGCAACCTTGTTTATTTATCTAAATTTAAAAAAAAAGAATAAAAAAATCATTATTGATTAAAAAAAAAAGAAGTACATGCAAGCATGCAAACTACTGGCTGCCATGTGGCCCGCAGTGAGGTTAGCCATTATGATGACTTTCTTAATTATAAGTACTGATGGTATAATGATAGAGGATGGAGACTCACAAAAGTGTTCATCGTGCTTTGAAAAGCAGGTATGTCTGAACAGATTGATGCTAAATAATAGAAGATTCACACTTGAAATAAATTAAGAAATCCTTGTGTTTGTGTGTCTGGATCTGTGTGTCTGTGTGTCTGTGTAACTGTGTGTGCATGTGTGGTTCTGTAGATAAAGCCCAGGGACTGTGGATGCTAGACAATTGCTCTAGCCTGGAAGCATCTGTAGCTTCTTAATACTTCAAGCCCTTTTCATTCTTAGTATAAAACAGCTTACTTTTATTAACTCATATTTTGACCTTACATAATCACAGGTAATGCACACTAGGGAAATCTCTCACTCCCTACCTTACGGTTGCCTTTACTGGGACACTATGAACAGTAATCAAGGTGTCTTATCTTAGTGAATTTCATACCACCTTTTCCCAAGTAATAATACCCATGCATTATTATTATGAGATTTGTGGATGAATTGGCTTTGTCAACTCATTTAAACTTCACATTCTAACCACAATATGCTATTGTCTATACATTGCATTTAATAAAACCACTGAGATGGACAACATTACTTGGGCCAGGGGCGGGGGTGTGAAGAGATGGTTCAGTGGTTAAAAGCACGTGCTGTTCTTCCACAGGACTAGAGTTTGGCTTCCAGCCTCCACAGAATGTAGCTCGCAATCACCTGCAGTATTTTCAGGAGAATAAATGCCCTTTTTTGGCTTCCTCTGAAGGCACCTTCACACACTTGCCACACATTTACATAAATACACACAAGTAAAAATAAGTACTTTTAAAAAATTGACATAGTCTCACTACAGGTAAGTGTTAGAATTAGCATTTAAATTTAGACACTGAACCGTGATTCATGGCCACATTCAAGTTCAGAAGACAAGACACAGAGACTCTATCTATTATTCCCTTCAGCTTTTATTCCATTCTGCCTAGCATGAGATATGGGATGCCGCAGATACTCAGTAAATAATCATGGAGCAAATGGAAGAATTGGCTATGATGTGATGCCTTTCTAGCCTAAACTAAGACAGACACTGTTAGACACCTTTGATAACACAGGGCAAAGATTTAACATTTTCACGGTAGTGTCATCAGCTCAGATGAGCTTTTGACTTAAGTGTCTGTTACACCAGGTTGCCCCTACCCTCCAAATGACTCTTTATCCTGGACAAGCTATGCAATTCTGTTATCTCAGTGCCTTTGACTAAAACAAGAATAATAACTTTACATAAGCTATAGCTTTATTTATAATACAAATTTTTGAATAATAACTGTATAATAAAATAACATCTTAATGCTAACTTGAATCTAGAAAAAGCTGTGTGAAGATTGAAGAAACATGGATCAAAGGACATGAAGTTTCATTTGTACATAATCATTAGGTTCTAGAGATCTAGAGTATGACCTCAAGCCTATATTAGCTACTATTGGGAGACTTGGAATTTTTGTAAGAAGTAATATTGTTACAGCTCCAGTACTGAGACTCTAATCCATGGCCTTCCCCATGTTAGGCAAGTGTTTCACCAATAGCATGCACCACTGAGGCTCAATCCCATATTGTGTAATCAAAGAAAATAAAAATAAAAGCATGTGGGAACTTTTACAAATAATGGATATTTTGCTTACTGTATATGTTGTGCCAATATTTTCGTGGTTAAATATTTAGCTTGTAACTCAATATGAGCAGTTTTATGCTAATATATGAAGTGCTTTTTCGAAATGAAATGTTACTATTACTTAGACTCTTGCAAAAAAAAGCATCCATGGAGAAATCTGTTAGGGTTGGCAATGTTGACATCAGTAATGTCACACAGAAATTTTTCTATTATTTTACATCAAAATAATTGTCTGTTGTTATCTTTTGGCTACAAAGAAGAAAATCTACCAGTAATGTCTTTGTGAAATATCCAAGAAGAGGAAATAAAGAATGATTTATTTCCAATATTCCCTGAACTCATTGAGCACCAGAGGAGGAGGCCTTTGGTGCTCCCTAGATAAGGGTGAGCAAAATAGAGTGATGGGCATATGTGGAAATAAATAGCTCCACTAAAAAAGACAAATGCTTTTCCCTGAAGAAGAAAAAACACGTGTGCTTGGAAAAGCACCACAATCAGAAGCCAGCCAAACTCCAATGCTCATACAGCTACCGTCAGAGTCCTTAGAAGTAAACTGGCCACTGTAAGTGGCCTGCATTTGTCTATCTGCCTCTCTTTTCTCTTTGGGTAAAATTTTATTTCAAGTTGTAATATATATGTACATTATTAAAAGGTAGAAAATATATATTTGATATGAATAGAAATTGTATCTTCTTAAATACCATTTTAAAAATTAGTAATAAAATTTGTATTAATCTTTCTACTTATTTCTTCTAGAAAAACATAAACATATGTAACAATAACATGAATGTTAAAGTTTTGGTTCCCAAAGAAATCAGTCTATGAACACTGTTTGACAATAGTTTTAGTGAAGGTAGAGAAGATAAAAGTCCAATGAGAATTGTTTCAGTTACCATTAATTACAGATAAAGAGAATGCAAAATATCTGAACTCACAAGTTTCATGTAAGTCAAAGACACCACCAAAAACTGGTAAATGATCATTTAAAAATTAAAATATATATTCTCTTATTTTAAATAAAATATAAAACAAATTAAGAAATTTATCAAAACAGTGTCTTAAAAATAAACCAAAAAAACACATATTTATCAAAAGAAGGCTATCATGAAATATGTTCTTTAGTTCTGTTGTTTACATATCTCTTAAGTTGTTTTACTCATCAATAAGATAAAATGTATGTGCAAATTAACAAAGTCAGAAATGAAAAGTGGGTCATAAAAACAGACACTGAAGAAATCCAGATAATCATCAGGTCATACTTTGAAAACATGTCCTCCACAAAATTTGAAAATTTAAAGGAAATGAACAATTTTCTGGATAGATATTACTTACCAAAATTAAATCAAGAACAGATAGGGAATTTAAATAGACTCATAACTCCTAATGAAATAGAAGTAGTTCTTAAAAGTCTCCCAACCAAAAAAGTTCAGGGCCAGATGGTTTCAGTGCAGAATTCTACAAGATATTCAAAAACAGCTAATACCAATTCTCCTCAAAGTGTTCCACACAATAGAAGCAGAAGGGTCATTGCCAAACTGTTTTTACAAGGCTACAATTATCTTGGTACCCAAGCTACACAAAGACACAACCAAGAGAACTACAGACCAATCTCCCTCATGAACATTGATGCTAAAATACTGGCAAATCAGATCCAAGAACACATCAGAAAAATCATCCACCATGATCAAGTAGGCTTCATCCCAGAGATGCAGTTATAGTTCAACATATGAAAATCCATCAATGTAATCCATCATATAAACAAACTGAAAAAGAAAAACCACACGATCATCTCACTAGATGCTGAAAAAAGCCTTTAACAAAATCCAATACCCCTTCATGACAAAGGTCTTGGAGAGATCAGGGATAACAGGAACAAACCTACACATAATAAAAGCAATATACAGAAAAACAACAGCCAACATCAAACTAAATGGAGAGAAACTCAACGTGATTCTTCTAAAATCAGGAACAAGACAAAACTGTCCACTCTTTCCATACATCTTTAATATTGTATTTGAAATTCTAGCTAGAGCAAGAAGACAAAAGGAGTTCAAGGGGATGCAAATTGGAAAAGAACTCAGACTTTCACTATTTGCAGATGATATGATAGTTTACATAAGTGACCCGAAAAACTATACCAGGGAACCCCTACAGCTTATAAACACCTTCAGCAAAGTGTCAGGATACAAGATTAACTCAAAAATGTCAGTAGCCCTATGATATATAGACAAAAAAAAAATAAGCTGAGAAAGAAATCAGAAAAACATCACCCTTTACAATAGCTACAAACAACATAAAATATCTTGAGGTAACACTAACAAAAAAGGGAAAGACATGAATAACAAGAAGTTTGAGTCTTTAAATAAAGAAATTAAAGAATGTTACAGAAATAATCTGTCAAATTCATTTTAAATGTTATTAAAAGAAATGTGTAATAAAATATCTTAGATGTGGGTTGTAGTGTACTGGTAACTTTGACTCAGTTACCACTTAACTCTTAGTAAGTCCACATTTTATTATTTTTCCTCATTATCAGTTTAACTAGGACTTAAATCAATTTATAAAAATTCATAGAGCACTGTGCTATAATATTGGCCTACCAAGTGGCATGTGTACCCACTAATGCAACAGTGTCAGAATGGTTATGGGGTAACTGACTGCTGAGACCTGCTACAAAAGTGAGAATTTCATGTCTGATACTATAGTTCTGATCAAAACCTCAAGATAGGGAGGTAATAGACACTAGACTAGAACCTACTAACATTATTTTGCTCACAAATTTTATAAGACAATTGAACTTCATGAGGACAGAGCAAAATAATACTAGTAGATTCTGTCGTAGAGCAAAATAATGTTAGTAGGTTCTAGTCTAGTGTCTATTACCTCCCTATCTTGAGGTTTTGATCAGAACTATAGCCCTGATCCCTCCAGATACAGTGAGATAATCTTTCTCAAAGAGAATGGCAGAGTAGCTCACCCACAGTCCTCTTCTGATCGCTCCACATGCACACAGACAAATACACCCACATATAAACAACACTCACACAGAGAGAAAGAGAGGGAAAAGAGAGAGGGAGAGGAAGAGAGAGGGGGGGAGAGGGAGAGAGGGAAAGAGAGAGAGGGAAGGAAGGGAGAAAAAGAAGGAGGGTTGGAGAGACAGAGAAAGAGAGGCGCACACAGAGAGAGATTATACTGTAAGCTTGAAAGCATCTCCACCTTGGTCACGTATAGAACATCTAACTTTTATTTGCCATTTGATTAGATTTTATAAAAGATGGTCTAATCTATAAGCTTATTAAAGGGGCAATGCTACTCTATTTGATGTATTTTCCATACACTCTAATCCTTTTAGTTATTTAAACAACTTTATAAAATAATTTATTTTCTGTAATTTCATAAACTTAAGCCCTAAATTGTGGGCTTTCTTTTTCTGTCATCAAAATTACCCCCAGAATCTTGCAATTGTATGAATTTGGGCACAACATATAATTTTACATATTCCATGTATTTTGTTACACATTAATATTATTGGTACTATGCATACTTATATACAACTTAAATTATAATATAAAATTTAGCTAAATCTCATTATTACCAAAATTTTAATAAAATTCACACACAAGTTCAAGTATCTGGTTTCAAAGACGAAATGGACACCATGTGCTATGCAAAATAAACATTTATGTTCATAGTTATTGTACAGGTGGGTGGGTATGTGAAAAAGAGATTTTTTAACTAGTGTCATGTAGTTATAATCTCTGGGAGAAAAATCTAATTGCTATTATAATAGTGCTTCCATATTAGTGAGAAATCAAGGGTGATGTGTGACTTCTAATAAAGAAAATGGGGACATATCATTATATAATGTGAAGCAATTATGAGAATGTTATTTTTACTTAAAAGAAGGAACTAGAACGCGTACATTTTTTCTAAATGATGAATGACCCATCTTACCATGTGAAAGACTGTAGTTTAAATCCTAAGTACTATCACTCTGTCTTACAATATCTGATAGCAGGAATCACAGCAGTAAGTTAGGAGATCAAATGGTGTTAAAATTCATTGTCTAAGCAGGTCTTCAAAATGCAAGCTGGTGGAGTCAGGCTAAACATCCTCTGAACATTGACATTACAACATTCTACTCAAAACTTGGTTCGCGGCAGGATTTTGGAAAGCCTCCTACGAATCTCCTTGGTTTTGATGGAATAGATGACAGGGTTGAGCATTGGAGGAACAAAGAGATAGATAAGTGACAGCAGTGTATGTACATAATGTGGAGCATGCCTCCCATAGCGAGCAAACATGGACACACCTACCTTAGGTACATAGAAGACTAGCACAGCACACAGGTGTGAAACACAAGTGTTCAGAGTCTTCAACCTTTCTTCCCGGGAGGCAATAGCAAGTACAGAGTGAAGTATGAGCACATAAGAGAGGAGAATGAGTGCAGAATCAAGTCCAAAGGTCGAGATGACAATGGACAGACCAAATATATTATTAATGGAGGTGTCACCACAGGGCAGGCGAATCAGATCTGGATGAAGGCAGTAGGCATGGGAGAGAACATTAGGCTTGCAGAAAGGCAACCTTTTCAGGAGGAAAGGTAATGGGAAAATCATGCAGAAACTTCTAAGGAAAACACACACACCCATCCACACCACCCGGGCATCAGTGAGCACCGTGGAGTAGCGCAGTGGGTTACAGATGGCTACATAACGATCAAAGCTCATGGCCAGCAGGATCCCAGACTCCATGAAAGAGAAAAGGTGGATAAAGAACATTTGGGACATGCAAGAATTAAAACTGATTTCTCTTAAGTGGAAGCAAAACACAGCCAGGACTGTGGGCAATGTGGAGAAAGACACACCCAGGTCATTGCCCGACAGCAGAGACAGGAAGTAGTACATGGGCTGATGCAGACTCTGTTCTTCCTTGATAATGAAAAGTATCAGGGCATTGCCTGCTATAGAGATGGTATAGAGGACACCAAGGAGCAGAAACAACCAATGCTGAGAGGTCTCCAGCCCTGGCAGTCCTGTCAAGATGAAGGGAGGCAACCCGGAGCTGTTATAGGCTTCACCTCCCATTCTGAGACTATTTAGATGCTTGATCCTCTATCCTGTAAAGATAATAAAAGCATATTATGCTTGGCCTGCAGTAAATAAAATTTGCCCCCCATATGTCATCTAATCTGTCATTTGAGATCATTAATCTATTTGATGCTCATCACTCATTCTTATCTCTCATTGAACCAAAATTTCTGAAATCTCTGAGCTGCCTTCACAAAGTCATCTGAAACAAGTTTCTATCCTCCTCTTTACCTGTGCATATCACTTTTCCTTCTACAGGATAATTTTTTCCTCTTCAGTGTATGAGTATTATTTTTTAAGAACTCAGATAAAACTTGTTTTCTCTCTACTTCTTCAGTTATGCTCTCTTCTGAGGAAAGACACATTCATTAGACCACAATCATTTTTTACTCTCTCTACACTTCCATCCTACTGAGTCTCCAATGCCCAGTTACAATTTCTAGTTCAATATCACTACACATTCTCCCAGTTCTTCCCCCACTCAATATACACACAAGTAACACTATGTAGACTGAGCAGTTTGTATTTATGTATTTATGGATATTTATATATACATACATACACACATATACATGTAACAATTAATGAAAAGAGGGGTTGTAAATTTGAAAGAGAACAAAAAGGGTTATGTGAAAGAGTTTGGAGGTAAAAATGGAATGGGGATGCGATATAAATATATGATAATCTCCAAAATAACAACTAAAAGATAAGGTTTTATTAAAAAACAATCAGGTAAATAGTAAATAGCCAGAAAGATATCTATCCAAGCCTGAATCATACCCATGTTAGCACCTGAGAGTCTGAGACATGAGGATTGTGACTTCCAGTCAGCTTTGTATAGAAAACCAGAGCCTATTTCAACTAAAAAACAAAAGTCCACTCATCAGCTGCCCTGCTCATTCTTTCCTGCCACCTTCTTATTCTGTTCCTTCATCACAGTGTGCTACTTTTCATCCTGAAGAATTTGACTTATGTAATTTTATAAAACTTATTTCAGAATTATGTTGTACTTGCTTCCTTAAATCAATGAAATTACTAGTAACTTCTGTACACTACAACATTTCTTGCATGGGTGTTCTCTCTTTGAATGACCTTATCATTATGCCTATGGTTACAACTCAATCCCAAATACTGCCCAGGCATCTCCTTTGCCTACTACATTAACCAGTTAACTCTCGGTGAAGCTACTGGCCCAAAGTGCTTCTTCAAGCACCTTTCTCTACCTCATTCAACCTGTAACCCTTATTTCACTTCACACCCAAGATTAGTAGTCCATTACAACAGTCTTGTAAACAACACTTTTATATATATATATATATATATATATATATATATATATATATCTAACTCATCAATAATCTAACAGAAGATATTTTTAAAAACATGTACGAAAAGACACTTTTCTTACTAGAAAACTTAAATAATCCCTTATAAAATGATGATATTCAACTCCCTAGCCTAGAGCTAAAGGCCTCTATGGTTAGTTCTTAATGTTTCTAGCCTCATTCTCAGATACACCTTTCTTTCTTGTGCCTCCAGGTATATGCTCTCTTTCTTTTCACCCCAAAATTTTTTGCAGCTTCCCAGTTTCCAATGGTGCTCGTGAATATATGACACAGTCATTCAAACCATGTTTCAGAGTAACTCAAACACGAAAAGAGAAGAATGGTTGTACGTTTTGTCTGCACATAGAACATAGGTTTTTAAAAACCAAGAACTAGCTATTATGGACGGGAAATGGCCACAAAATGAGGAGGAGAGAGTGATTTAATAGAAGTGTGCTGAAAAGAACATCATGAATGTATGTCAGGAAATAACATAGATAAACTACCAATCTATAAATCAATATTAATTAATGAAAGTGAAAATGAAGAAAAACCACATTTTTCAGGTCTGTAACATATGGTGCCATCCTCCATGAATTCTTGGCATAAATTAATATAGGTTGAGTGATTCACCTCTTACCTTTATCATGTTGAGCTAGCACCTCCCTTTGTGAACACTTCTCTACATGCTGTTCTTACAGCACTGTGTGATATACCTTAAATGGAACTCTCTAGCCAGCTCAAGAACCCAACTTTGACTCCTTCACTGCTATGTTGTTCTTAGCACAAACGCTTGACCAGGAGAGGTACTCAGTAATACACAAAATGAAACACAGATTTGTTCCTGGATTTTGATTCATACATTGTAATGCATAAATGTTAATAAACTAACCTAATAGGGTAGTGGAAGATGTATAAATTCTTCAGTCCAAAGGCTTTTTGAGTCTGAATTCTGAGGTTGGTTCTCATCTACCCTCACTCCTCTATCTATGCACAGGGCTCCTCGCCTTTCTCCTTAGGATGCTTTTAATCATGTACCCATTAGCAATGCCCCCATTGTTTTTCTTACATGCAAGCTTTTCATACTCATTTTATTTCTCCCTTCATACTATAAACAGCCTCCCATAAACTGTAATCTTTTAATATTAACTAGGATTCAAATAAGCAGTTCTATACTAGATTTTTCTGGGGCAAGTATTGAAGGGAGGGTAGTCACAAAGATTTCATATTCAAAGTACAGCCCGATGGAGTCTTCTTTCTGAGAAAGTAGTATCTGATGCTGAAAACCGGTGGCATGTCTTTGACCAAAAGCAATAGATACAAAATGTAGGAACAGAAAAATGAGAGGAAGAGAGTCTGCAGGAGAGATAGAGACAAGAAATAGATAGGGAGAGATTTCGTTCTTTGGAAGTTAATGTTTTAGTGCTGGAATTCCTAAGCTGACAGCTGAGTCTTAGGACTTTAATTTGGAGCTTCAAGCACTTCAGCTCCCTTATTTGAAAGTCACATGCATGGGCTGTATAAAGAATAAAAGAATAGTTCTGGGGAACCTGCATCCCCTATCCATGGTCCGCTGCTGCTTCTTTCAACTCTGCCCTGAGAGCTATATGATTGTATCTGGAAAGTCCCTTAGGTTATTATCATCTCAGGTGCTCATGGACTTCTGGGAATACAGAACATCAGCAACATCCATGCTTGCTGGACTCAGCATCTCATCTCTCATGGGTCTATGCCAGACTAGAAACAGTCAGAACTGGAAGAGGCCTGTAAAAAGACTGTATCTCACCCCTCAGTCACAGGAGTGAGTGAATCAACTCCCTAATTTTTTGATAACAATGTATTATTTAAATCAAAATCTTCCAGTTCAGTTTATGGCCTTTCCAGAGTGCGCACACGTGTGTGTGTGTGTGTGTGTGCGCGTGCACACGTTTGTGTGTGCATGTGTGTGCTTGCACAAGCACACTTATAGTCAGTATCTACCAAAAATGCTGAATCCTGTAAACAGAGCTCAAATCCATAAAGCTTCATCATTTAACTTGATCAGAACACATGCAAATCACACATGATCATCACGGAAGCTGTTCTGAACCCTGGTGAGAAGCATTAGTTACACACGTCTGGTCAGGCATGGAATGTGAGTGCAAATTGTGTCATAGAAAATGTTCTCTTGGTATGGTATTGAGACTTTTCACTGTGTTGTTTTCTTCACAAACAGCTTTGGAATACCTTTTAGGCAAATATTAAGGTGATCACTTCACAGATGAAGATAAAGATGAAGAGATTTGGATGGCCTTGAATTTTAGCCTGTATTCTACCCTTTGCTCAAGAAAATATATAATCTTTCCCTTCATAACTTCATTTTTCACCTATAAATATAGTCATATATCATAGAATTACTGGGGTGATAAAGAATAATATGAGAAAGAATTGTGCCTACCACCTGCCATGTAGCAATCAATGAGGTTACTTATTGTGTACACGTTCCTTACATTAAGTTCTAATAGGAAATGAACACTGACTAAAGGTTACTAAAGCTCTCCTTGCTAACACACCGACAGGTACATATTGAAGGAATAATGTTGACTCAAAAAGGTTCACATTTCATTCTTTGTGTACATGTAAATACAGTACTAATACTTCTTTTAAGATCCACATCACCCATTCTTAAGGAGCCTGAGAATTCATTACATATGTAGTGTGCTTGACTCTCAAAGAACAAAAAATCCAACATACTATTGATGTCACCATGATAGGCAAAATGTCTCTAAAAGATGTCCCCATTTTTAACCCAGGAGTAAGTTGTTTTGTGTCAAAAAAAACAGAAAATTTTTCATGTGTAATTAAAATTATGGATATTAAGATAATATTTTTCTTCTGTTACTTTTGACTCATATTAGTTATACAAAACTAAGTACGTGGGCTGTTAAACTCATCAAACATTTTTAGAATAAAGAAGGAAAGATACAGTAGATAAGTAGATGCTTGAAGGTGGAAAACACTCAGTCCATCTTTAATTGCAGGAGACAAATGAAAAAGCATGGGCATTACTGAAGGCACCTTTGAGGAAAAAGGGCTGATGCCTAAACATGTAGTCAGAGGATGGACACCTTAGTCTTACAACCATAAAAAATGAAACATACCAGCCACCTTTAGATTATTCCCCAAAGTTCTGACCTATAAAACTTATAAGAGAGTCGTGTTTTAAGCTACTGAGTGTAGACACATTTCTTCTGGCTGCAGCAGAAAACTAACAGGGAAAACTTTAGTCAAAAGGAAGAAGACAGACAAAGAATAAAGAAGGATCATCTCCAGAAGATCTAACAATATAAATACAGTTGAGAGAATACTGAAGTGGGTGGTGTAAGGGAGGATGTGGGTTAAGAGCAAGGAGTACATTCAACATTAGCTTATACGGGCTATGAATGGTGGCAACAGTGAGGCCAAGCAATTTAGAGACTGGGGACACTTTCACCACTGCTATAAATAGAGAAGAGATACTTGCAAACCCAATATTAGGAAATTGAGAGTATCTCTCTGTCAGCAATATTCTTCAAACACAAAATGTAAAATTATAAGCTAAAAGTAGATTTAAGATTAGTAGTTGTTGTGGGTTTGAAAAGCAAAACAATAGCAAAGTAGATTCTGGGATAAAACTAAGTAGTAGAAAACTCACCTAGCTTGTGGAAGATCCCTGAGTTTAATCCCTCCAGAAGCTATGAAAGAGGAAGTATGGAAGTGTTCAAACCTGGGCTTATTATAAAATTGAGTTTATCATATCCTTAAATCTGTCTACTCACTTAACCAGACTACTAGGTGTGTTTTGTTGTTGTTGTTGTTGTATTTATTTATGTATGTATGTATGTATGTATGTATTTATTTATTTATTTATTACACAGTGTTCGGTCTGCATGTACACCTGCAAGTCAGAAGAGGGCACCAGATCTCATTACAGATGGTTGTGAGCCACCATGTGGTACCTGGGAATTGAACTCAGGACCTCTGGAAGAGCAGCCAGTGCTTTTAACCTCTGAGCTATCTCTCTAGCCCCAGGCATTCTATTAAAGGCTTTTTAATTTCTTGACAACTGCCTGTATTCAGATTTTTCTTTGGGCGGCCGGCTCCTAAATGACAACACAGAGATTTATTATTAATTATGAAGGCTCAAATTTAGATTAGGCTTGATCCACCAGCTCTTATAATTTAAATTAGCCTATTTATTTTAATCTACATTCTGTTGAGTTGGTTCATTACCTCATCTCTCAGTACTGTTCATGCTGCTTTCGGCACATCTGGCTGGAGACTCGGTCTTCTTCCCAGAGTCGTCTCTCTTCCTTGAAGTCCCGCCTATGCCACCTGCCTAGATATTGGCTGTTCAGGTTTTTATTACGCCAATCACAGCAATACATTTTCAAGTAGTGTACAGATATCAAGTAGTGTACCCAACAACCACCCTCTGCAGCCTCCTTTTCTCTCCCATGCCTACATACAGTTGTCATTAAGGAGGTTGCCTTACTGCTCTCCAACACTGAAGTCCTGTTTCCTGGATTATATGTATTCCTTTCATGTGTGTTTATATTTATTATCTGAAGGCATTTTTTGTTTTTGTTTTTTAAGACAGAGTTTCTCTGTAACTTTGGAGTCTGTCTTGGAGCTCACTCTGTACACCATGCTGTTCTCAAACTCACAGAGATCCACCTGCCTCTGCCTCCCGTGTGCTGGGATTAAAGGTGTGAACCATCGTTTTCATGCATTACTGAAAATAAGTGAGATAAAAATCCAATGTGCTGATGCAAATATATAGAGATATACATAGTAAAAGCATCAATAAAAGTAATTAGCATATATTCACCTTTAATAATTGTTATTTCCTTGTGATAAGAACAATGAAACTCTTTTAACTACTTTGAAATGCACAATAAACTGTTGTTAACTATAGTCTCTTTACTGTGTTACACTATAATATTTTCCTTTTATTTAGTTGTGACATTTTACCCACTGGCCAAACACCCTTCTTTTATTTATTTATTTATTTATTTATTTATTTATTTATCGATTTTTCAGTTTAAATTTAGATAAGAAAAAAAGGTGCTTCACAAGTCAGTTCCAGGGCCCTCTCCCTTTTCCTCCCCTCCTCCCATGCCCTCCCCCCAACCCCCCATTATCCCCTCATTTCCCCAGGGAGGGTGAGGCCCTCCATGGGGGTATCCGGAGTTTGTCATTTCATACAGGGCAGGGCCTAGACCCTCCCCCAAGAGTTCAGGGTGAGAGTGCACCTCACATTGTTCTATGGGAGTCCAAAGTCTGTGTGTATACTCAGGATGAGTACTGATCTGCTGCCCAAAGCTCAATAGATTACCTAGGCCTCCTCACTGACACTCACATTCAGGGGGGTCTTGATCAGTCCCATGCTGGATTCCCAGGCTGATGCCTGGGATTCAAGAGTTAACCTTTGTCTGGTCAGCTGTTTCTGGGGGTTAAACCAGCCCAGTCTTAATCCCTTTGGTCATCAGGCCTCCCTCTCTGTTACTGGCTTTCTTGAGTTCAGCTCAGTACTTAACCGAGGGAGTCTGCCTCTTCTTCGATCAGCCACTAAATGAAGTTTCTGTTTCCCAGACTCTCTGGCCATGGGATTGTAGGCTGGCACTCCCCAGATCTATGTCTAAAATCCATATATGAGAGAGTACATGCCATGTTTCACTTTTTGTGACTGGGTTACCTCACTCAGGATGGTTTCTTCTAGTGTCATCCATTTGCCTGCAAATCTCAGGATTCCATTGTTTTTTCTGCTGTATAGTACTCCATTGTATAAATGTACCAAATTTTCTCTATCCACTCTTCGGTTGAGGGACATCTAGGTTGCTTCCAAGTTCTGGCTATTACAAATAATGCTGCAATGAACATAGTGGAACAGACATCTTTGTTGTATGAATGGGCATCTTTTGGATATATGCCTAAGAGTGGAGTTGCTGGGTCTTGTGATAGGTTTATTCCCATTTTTCTGAGGAATCTCCATACTGATTTCCAAAGTGGCTGAACCAGTTGGCACGCCCACCAGCAATGGAGGAGTGTCCCCCTTTCACCACATCCTCTCCAGCATAAATTGTCGTTGGTGTTTTTATTTTAGCCATTCTGAGAGGAGTGAGATGGTATGTCAGAGTTGTTTTGATTTGCATTTCCCGGATGGCTAAGGATGTTGAGCACTTTCTCAAGTGCCTCTCAGCCATTTTAGACTCCTCTATTGAAAACTCTCTATTTAGTTCTGCAGCCCACTTTTTAATTGGGTCCTTTGATGTTTTGGAGACTTGCTTCTTGAGTTCTTTGTAAATTTTGGAGATCAACCCTCTGTCAGATGTGGGATTAGTGAATATTTTTCCCATTCTGTGGGCTGCCTTTTTGTCTTGCTGACTGTGTCCTTTGCCTTACAGAAGCTTCTCAGTTTCAGGAGGTCCCATTTATTAACTGTTGATCTCACTGTCTGTGCTAGTGGTGTTATGTTCAGGAAGCTGTCTCCTGTACCAATTCGTTCAAGGGTACCACCCACTTTCTCTTGTAAGAGGTTCAGTGTGGCTGGATTTATGTTGAGGTCTTTGATCCATTTGGACTTAAGTTTTGTGCATGGCGATAGACATGGATCGATCTGCATTCTTCTACATGCCAGCCTCCAGTTATGCCAGCACCATTTGTTGAAGATGCTTTCTTTATTCCATTGTATATTTTTAGCTTCTTTGTCAAAGATCAGATGTTCGTACGTGTGTGGGTTAATATCCGGGTTTTCAATTCGATTCCATTGGTCTACCTATCTGTTTTTGTGCCAATACCAAGCTGTTTTCAGGACTATAGCTCTATAATAGAGCTTGAGGTCAGGGATGGTGATGCCTCCAGACGTTGCCTTGTTGAACAGGGTTGTTTTGGCTATCCTGGGTCTTTTGTTTTTCCATACAAAATTGATTATTGTTCTTTCAAGGTCTGTGAAGAATTGTGCTGAGATTTCAATGCCGATTGCATTGACTCTGTGATTTGCTTTTGGCAGGATTGCCATTTTTACTACATTGATCCTACCTATCCAAGAGCATGGGAGATCTTTCCATTTTCTGAGGGCTTCTTTAATTTCTTTCTTTAAAAATTCAAAGTTCTTACGATACAGGTCTTTCACTTGTTTGGTTAGCATTACCCCAAGGTATTTTATGTTGTTTGTGGCAATTGTAAAGGGTGATGTTTCTCTGATTTCTTTTTCAGTCCTTTTATCATCTGTATATAGTAGGGCTGATTTTCTTGAGTTGATCTTGTAGCCTGCCACTTTGCTGAAGGTGTTAATCAGCTGTAAGAGTTCCCTGGTAGAGTTCTTTGGGTCATTGATGTAAACTATCATATCATCCGCAAACAGTGAACGTTTGACCTCTTCCTTCCCAATTTGTATCCCCTTAATCCCCTTTTGTTGTCATATGGCAATAGCTAGAACTTCAAGTACCATGTTGAACAGGTATGGGGAGAGTGTACAGCCTTGTTTTGTTCCTGATTTTAGAGGAATTGCGTTGAGTTTCTGTTCATTTAGTTTGATGTTGGCTGTTAGTTTACTGTATATAGCTTTTATTACGTTTAAGTATGTCCCTGTTATCCCAGATCTCTCCAAGACTTTTATCATGAAGTGGTGTTGGATTTTGTCAAAGGCTTTTTCAGCATCTTGTGAGATGATCATGTGATTTTTGTTTTTCAGCTTGTTTATATGGTGGATTACATTGATGGATTTTCGTATGTTGAACCATCCCTGCATCCCTGGGATGAAACCTACTTGATCGTGGTGAATGATTGTTTTGATGTGTTCTTGGATCCGATTTGCCAGTATTTTATTGAGTATTTTTGCATCAATGTTCATGAGGGATGTTGGTCTGAAGTTCTCTTTCTTAGTTGTATCTTTGTGTGGCTTGGGGATCAAGGTTATTGAAGCCTCATAGAAAGAGTTTGGCAAAGACCCTTCTGCTTCTATTGTGTGGAACACTTTGAGAAGAATTGGTATAAGCTGTTCTTTGAATTTCTGGTAGAATTCTGTACTGAGGCCATCTGGACCTGGACTTTTTTTGGTTGGGAGACTTTTGTTGACTATTTCCATAGGGGTTATAGGTCTATTTAAATTGCTTATCTGTTCTTGATTTAGTTTTGGCAATTGATAGCTGTCCAGGAAGTCATCCATTTCCTTTAAGTTTTCGAATTTTGTGGAGTACAGGTTTTCAAAGTATGACCTAATGATTCTCTGGATTTCCTCAGAGTCTGTTGTTATGTCCCCCTTTTCATTTCTAATTTTGTTAATTTGCGTGTTCACTCTCTGCTGTTTGGTAAGTTTGGACAAAGGTTTGTCTATCTTGTTGATTTTCTCAAAGAACCAACTCTTCGTTGCGTTGATTCTTTGTATTGTTTTCCTGGTTTCTACTTTATTGATTTCAGCCCTCAATTTGATTATTTCCTGGCGTCTACTCCTCCTGGGGGAGTGTGCTTCTTTGTGTTCTAGAGCTTTCAGCTGTGATGTTAATTCTCTGGTATAACTGTTCTCCTGTTTCTTCATGTGAGCATTTAGCGCTATGAACTTCCCCGTAGCACTGCTTTCAAAGTGTCCCATAGGTTTGGGTATGTTGTGTCTTCATTCTCATTGAATTCGAGGAAGTCTTTAATTTCTTTTTTTATTTCCTCTTTGACCCAGGGATGGTGCAGTTGAGCATTATTCAATTTCCATGAGTTTGTAGGTTTTCTGCAATTTGTGTTGTTGTTGAATTCTAATTTTAAAGCATGGTGGTCTGATAAGATGCATGGAGTTATTCCAATTTTTTTGTAGCTGCTGAGGTTTGATATGTTGCCAAGTATGTGGTCGATTTTTGAGAAGGTTCCATGTGGTGGTGAGAAGAAGGTATATTCTTTTTTATGTGGATGAAATGTTCTATAGATATCTGTTAATCCCAGTTGGGTCGTTACTTCTATTAGCCCTTTTGCTTCTTTGTTGAGTTTCTGTTTGGTATTCCTGTCTAGTGGTGAGAGTGGTGTGTTGAAATCTCCCACTATAACTGTGTGGGGCTTTAGATGAGATTTAAGTTCTAATAATGTTTCTTTAACGAATGTGGATGCCTTTGTATTTGGGGCATAGATGTTCAGGATAGACACTTCATCTTGGTGGGTTTCACCTGTGATGAGTATGTAATGACCTCCTTCATCTCTTTTGATTGATTTTATTTTAAAGTCTAGTTTGTTAGATATTAGGATTGCTACCCCGGCTTGTTTCTTGGGTCCATTCGATCGAAAAATTTTTTCCCAACCTTTAATTCTCAGGTAATGTCTGTCTTTAAGGGTGAGGTGTGTTTCCTGTATGCAGCAGAAGGAAGGGTTCTGTCTTCGAATCCAATCTGCTAGTCTGTGTCTTTTTATGGGTGAGTTAAGGCCATTAATATTGAGGGATATTAATGACCAATGATTGCTCATCCTTCTTCGATTTGCGATGGTTGTTGGTGGTGGAATTATGTGTGGAGTTTCACCCCTTTGTTCTTTTGGCTATTGGTAGAGAGAGATTCTCTAATGCTTATGTTTTTCTGGTTGTAGTTAGCTTCCTTGGGTTGGAGTTTTCCTTCCAAAATTTTCTGTAGGGCTGGGTTAGTGGACACATATTGCTTGAATCTAGTTAGTTTTGGCAAGTGATAGCTCTCCAGGAAGTCGTCCATTTCCTTTAAATTTTTGAATTTTGTGGAGTACAGGTTTTCAAAGTATGACCTAATGATTCTCTGGATTTCCTCAGAGTCTGTTGTTATGTCCCCTTTTCATTTCTGATTTTGTTAATTTGCATGTTCACTCTCTGCTGTTTGGTAAGTTTGGACAAAGGTTTGTCTATCTTGTTGATTTTCTCAAAGAACCAACTCTTCGTTGCATTGATTCTTTGTATTGTTTTCCTAGTTTCTACTTTATTGATGTCAGCCCTCAATTTGATTATTTCCTGGTATCTACTCCTCCTGGGGGAGTTTGCTTCTTTGTGTTCTAGAGCTTTCAGCTGCAAACACCCTTCTTTCTTCTCTGTACTCAGCCCAAAATTCTACACATGAATGATATAAAGAGGTAGTTGTCTTTTTGTATCTGGCTTTTTAGTATCAAAATGTCTTCCAGGCATTTTAAATTTAATACCATGAGATTCATTCCAATATAATCTTCAGTTTCCCTTTTTGTTCCTCAACTGTATATAAAGAACTTTTCTGTGCCATATACTATACTGGGTACATAGAGAACTCTAAACATCACTTGGATGTTTAGCTATAAAATTAACACCATGTAACACTGCTGATCTCTTTGCCTTTTGAGAAATAATACAGCCACATATTTATGGATGCACTAATTATGGAACCTTCCTCCCCTATGATATAGAACAAAGCAAGTGAACAAGGCAGTGTCTGGGTTATTTGGGTGTTTTTTTCCATTGCTCTAAAGTCTTAATTCAGACATAACCTTGAATTATCTTGTTGATCATGGGAGGAATTTTTAGTAGAACAATAGGAAAGGTTCAGTTAAGGACTTGTGAAATCTGTTTGGTGGCACTTCCTGTTGGAATGAAGCAATAGAGCTGCATCACCTGCCCTCCAACTGCACACTTAGAAGGCATGCTCCATAGAACCTGTAAAAGCAACATTCAGAAAGGAAGAATAGCACCTAAACTGCTGTTTCACAGAGACTCTGTAGATGTATACTCAGAATGACAAAAGGTCAAATAACAATTGACCCCGCCCAAGTCGTTCTTAGTAACACTTCATTCATCCAATACTCTTTTAATCTCATGAGCCTAGTAGGTTCTCCATGCATCATTTTGAAAGATACTTCCTCTGCTGCTCTATAGATTAAATGTGCTGACATTTCTTTCAGCGTCTTGTAGACTGGATAGTCCTTTTAAACTTTATTTTATTTTATTGGGGGGGCGCAGGATGGAGGGTACATAGGAAGGGACGGGGAAATGAGTGAGATGGGGATGCATGATGTGAAAGACACAGAGAATAAATAAAAAGAAATTTTAAATGATTTATTTAAGCACATTTGACTCTGTTAATTGCTATTGTTATAAACCATAGTCCATAGAGTACTTTCTACATAAATATGTAAGGTACATTTATAAAATATTTGAAAATAAAGTTTACTTTTATCCAGTGTTGGTACATATATTTATAGTATGATAAATAACAAAAGATCAATATAAAATTAATCTTCAGTAAAAATATGATCAATTTTAGAAAAAGATGTTTTGATGTAATAATTAAACACAAATAGATGAGAATGACAATATTTATTAACTCACTCCTCACTTCATATCTGTCAGATGCATTGCAGGCCCCAAAATGAGGCTAAAGAGAAACATGATTGACAAAACATAGGTGGCAAGGGCAAATTAATATTTAGGTGGTTAAAATATATTCGCTGAGGACAGTGCAAATACAACGCAGGTCATGAGCAGTTAGTTCCACTTGGATTAAGATTCAGGAAAGTTCAGACAAAACATTTATTTAGACATTGACTCACACATATCATACCTTAAGGGATTTTTTTAACACTTTCAATTTTCTTTTTACCAGGGACAAGTGTGTCATGTCACAGTGTGCATAGAGAGGTCAGAAGGGAACAATGTGCATGCATTGGTTTACTCCTTTCACTATGTGGATCCACAGGCTCAAACTTGGTAAGTCAAGCTTAGTGACCAGTTAGTTCCTCTACCCATGGGACCAAGTTACTGGTCTGCATGTCCTGCTTTAAAGCTCAACACAGAATCTTGTACCTGTTACCATTAAATAAAAATTAATGTGCATAAATAAGCTATGTTTGTTATTACATGAATGATAAGCAAATTATTCTGCTTATACTTAAAAGCAAGCCAATGAGATAGATAGAAGAAAAACTGGTACCAAATTTTATATGTGAAAAAAGATCAAGATGGCAAAATTTCAAATTTCATTGCACTTTCTCCTACTGGGGCAGTGAGAGACTCAGAGAGTTAGAAAACATTTTCCAATATGAAACCCTACTTTGTAAAAAGACAGCATTGGTTTATAAAATTTTTGATTTGTTCAAATCATGTTTTCGTCTCTTAGTTACTCATTTTTTATTCCTTATTCAACCATGTTTCACTTAATCCTTCATTATTAGTCTCAAAGATCCTATCTCAGTGGAAGTATAACATAGATGGACAGAATGGCCCAAAATTATTGCCACGGAGAGTTTCTATTCTTTGAGGAGAAACGTATCTATGAAGAGTGACAGAACAGTCACAAGAGTTATAAGCAAAGGGTCCTTAACTTCCATGAGGTGAAACTAAACGCTAATGTACCTCTAGTCTCTCATGTATGGGAAAACGTTCAAGGAATCCTAAAATCAAATGAAGACACCAGAGCTTTACAACTGTTCAGACCCCAGGCATCAAGTCACTATTGCTTTAACATTCATGGTACAGATGTCACAGCCCAACACACAGTGACCCCTATCTGTGTGTTTCATGCACATCCCTTGAAGTCTTACAGTGTCACCAAGATATTAGTCTTTGGTTTATCTAGAAAATAACATTTCTTGTTGTGATGGGAAAAGTGTGATTGGTTATCTTGAAACCAAGATTTCTTTCTATCTCTAAAGAAAAGTTAACAAAGTTAAGTTTTGGGTATGACCCCAAATGGTGTTGGCAGGTACTATCTTAATAATGTACATTGAACTTCTTATCAGTGATCCTGGAACTTTAAGTACACACCTCAAATACCCTAGTTAATCTCACCCTATTCTGCTACCTAGTTGTCTGTACTTCCAACACTAGATCATATACCATTTCTGTCTTTGTCAGACTCACAACTTGATCCTGAAAAGCATCTTAAGAAGTCTCCGGCGAATCTCCTTTGTCTTAATGGAGTAGATGACAGGATTTAACATGGGAGGCACAAAGAGATAGAGAATAGACATGAGGATATGGACTGCATGAGGTAAGCCAGCCCCAAAACGATGCACAATGGACACGCTGACCATGGGCACATAGAAGATGAGTACAGCCAAGATGTGGGACACACATGTGTTGAGTGTCTTGAGACGCTCCTCTTGAGATGCAATGGCCAGCACTGATCGCAGGATAAGCACATAAGAGATGAGGATGAGTGCGGAGTCCAGACCAAAAGTGAGTAACACAATGGACAACCCATAGTGACTATTGAGGGTAACATCAGTACACGCCAGTTTAATCATGTCCACATGCAGGCAGTAAGCATGGGAGAGGATGTTCTGAGGGTGGCAGAAGGGAAGTCTCTGCAAAAGTACTGGGAAGACCACAATGAGAACAAAGCTGCGGAGGACTGTTCCCAAGCCCATTGCCACAATCCGGGCATTGGTGAGCACTGTGGCATAGCGCAGTGGATTACATATGGCTACATAGCGATCAAAGCTCATGGCTAGAAGAATGCCAGATTCTGTCCAAGAAAAGAGATGTATAAAAAACATCTGAGCCAAGCATGCATTAAAGGTGATCACTCGGGCATGGAAACAAAGGGCAGCCAGAACAGTTGGCAGAGTGGAAAAAGACACACCCAAGTCATTCACAGACAGTAGGGACAGGAAGTAGTACATGGGCTGGTGCAAGCTCTGCTCCTCCTTGACAATGAGGAGGATCAAGGAATTGCCTACAATGGAGATGGCATAGAATAAAAGGAAAGGGAAAGACAGCCATGGCTCCATGGCTTCCATTCCTGGAAAGCCTGTCAGAATAAAGCTGGGAGCCTCAGAGGCATTGATCCTAAAGTTGCCCATGAGAGAATAGGGTCGTTTGTCACAGTCAGATGGGTGTTTTCGGATATTACACCATGTGTCCAATACCCCATGAAGGAAAAAGCATCACACAAGTTTTTTTTTCATAATTTTGCACATGTATTTGATCTCTGAAGTCCACTGAGCTATGGAGTAGTGAACTCTAGCTATGGGAAGAGACTTCGTTCTCAGGCTCTTTCAGGAGAATAAATTGGACTTTTCATAGGAGTTAACCATCTCATCCAGTTTCTTAGTAGCTTCCTGAATACAGTCTTTATGATCATTTACCCAGCTATTTCCATATGCCTTACACTTCATAACCATGACCTAGGATGATCTATAGGGAATTATATATCCATTCTGAAAAATAAGGAGACAAGTATCTAAGTAAAGGAAGTAAGTTACCCCAGGTATCTTGATAAGGAAGCTACATGACTAGATCTTAAATTCTAGTCCAACTTCAATTGCCAGGTTTTTTCCTATAAATTGATAAAATAAACAATCACATGCCTTCATGTTCATGACACACCATTGCTGTTCCTCTATTGGAATTTCAAATTTCCCCAGGTATCAGAGATAAGAAATGTTACTTTAAACCAGTCCAGTGAGAAGATGTGGCAAAAGAGTGACAGCCTTTCATTTTACATCCTTCTCCTTTGCTCTCTTATTTATGTTTTAGATCCACCCATTTGAGAAAGAAACTGCATTTAACAATATTTTGCAACATTTCAATGGCAAGCCTACAAACCTTTAATGCCATGTAAAAAGATTTTGGGTGCCAGATCAATTTCTGTGCCTCACAAATAATTATTAACACGCATATCCATCATTGAATATCATTGTCTTTCCACATTTACTATTCTATATGACCCTCAGGAAATATAGTTTTCTTCTGTGACTGAATTCAAATATTGTATCAGGGAATACTAATACTAAATATCAGGGTTTGATAAAGAGTCGCAAAGATCCATGAATGAAGGATGAGTTTTCTGGGAAACAGCATTAGTTTTGAAGACGTAAGCAAGACAGAGCAGAAATATAGTGGAGATCTTTAGAGTGTAATGAACCCCTGATGGCGCCATGTAAAGAAAGAACACTACAGACTTCTTGAACACCCTAGTCTCATTCCACCATGGAATACATTCCACTTCACAGAAAGCTAAAATTGTCTTAACTAAAAACTTCTGCAGAAAACAAAATAGCACTCATGTCTGTTCCTGTTGTAACTAGAGAAGATGAAGAGGCCCCATTGGTCTCAGCTGACACTAGTGTCATTCCTGCTTCTCAGTAATTTTCCAGGTATTTACACCAAGGCACAAAATGAGAAGGAGGGAAGAAAGACATGAAAAAAAGAAAGACAAGAATAGAAAGAGGAGGTAAGGCTGATTGTTTGTTGTTTGTTTGTTTGTTTGTTTGTTTGTGTGGGGGTAGTGCTTGGTTTTTGAAGACAGGGTTTCTCTGTGTAGTCCTGACTGTCCTGGAACTCATTCTGTAGACTAGGCTGGTCTCAAACTCACAGAAATCTGTCTACCTCTGCCCACCAAGTGCTGGGATTAAAGGTGTACACTACCACCTCCCAGCAAAATTTTTTGTTTCACTTTTGTTTTTAAAAGAGGAAATAATACGAAAAGGGGAAAGGTCAAGTAAAGAAATGTAAGATACAGGATGCAAGTTCCGAGAAGACAATTTTTGAAGTCAACAACAGCAACACAGAAAATAAAGATTACGAAAAAGACAAATAAGACCACAAACAGCTACAAGGAGTTTGTCTCAACCTGTCTCATGCTCCTGGCATCAGATAATATACTCATCCGAGACCTGGTGAAGGATATAGAACCCATATCCATGCCAAAGTTCTCAGGAGTCGCCTCTCAACCTCTAAGCAATGGAGATCCCACCCCATGACCTAATATTCTTCAGGCAAACACTGTTGGGAATACGTTCTTCATCACAGGATCCTGGTGTTTACCACCTGTCATCTATTCCCTGGGGTACTTCAGAGCTCTGTGCGGAGCACATGACAAAAGTCCCTCTCCTCCCAGTCAAACAGAGCTTACATGCACCTGTTGTATGTCCTCATGACTGACTACTGGGGTCCTGAAACAATGTGTCAAATCAGAGTCTGAGTACCTAGTAGTCTAACACTAGTAAATGCTAATATATAAATATAATTCATTCTTCCTCACCTCCAGCTAGACAGAGTCCTTTCCCCCAAGCCTAGTTCCCACCCTAAGACCCCTTTCCAGGCAAGGAGCAGAAGCTCCACTGTAAGGCTCGCTAATTTCACAGACAATAGAAACAATTGCTCATCAATGATGCCCTGTGTTTTCAGTGTCCTCGTAACCCCATCAAAGTTTCACAACCAGTTTCACAGACGAGGAATCCTCCCACTTCACACATGAGAAAACTGGAGGCCTAGAAAGTCAAAGTACACTCAAAACTATTAGTACCAAGTAACAAAGCTGCTTTCAAACACAGGCCATTCATTTATTCACTTACATATCACAACACATAACAGACAGACATGATAATACAAACCTTTAATCACAGCATGGGGAGACTAAAGCAAAAGAATTGCAAATTGGAGAGTACTCTGGTTGAATCTAAGACCTTGGTCAGCATGAGAGAAACATAACCACACTCTGCTTCCATAAATAACTCACTGCTGTTTCATAGTGTCTTCTAGTTACACTCAGTTTGCTGCAAATGACCAAAATTCAACCTCCTCCAAAGCTGAATAAACATTCTATCATGCATATATGGTACATACATATTTTTATTTTTGTTTAGCAGCTTTTAGGTATCTGGACTGATTTCATGCTTTAGGTATCTGGACTGATTTCATGCTTTAATTGTTGTAAATAGTGCTAAAATATTCATGAGCTGACATGTGTCTCTTTGTTACACAGATATTATCTCTTTTGGATATATACCTAGATAGGGATCATAAGGTGGATATATTTTTAGACTTTTAGGACTGTACTAGCATCTGTAATAGACACACTGGTTCATATTCCTGTCAGAAGTTATGAGTCCCCCTCTCTCTCCCTATACTCATCATTATCTGTTTTTGAGGGATTCTTATTACTTCTCTGAGAGTCTCAAAACAGTGTGTTTTGATCATATTCAGCTCTTCCCAGATCCACACCCCCTTCCCTACTAACCCAACTTTGTGTCCTTTTCATTCTTGGATGTGTGGTTTTCCACTGGAGAGTGGTTGGCTTAGCAGGGGCTACACCCTTATGTAAAGAGAAGCCTTCCTGCCAGCCTGGTTCCAGAGCCGTATCAGTCCCAAATAAACACACAGGAGGCTATATTAATTATGAAGCTGTTGACCTTGCTTGTTTCTTACTGGCTAGCTCTGACTTAAGTATTTACCCCAAAATTGTTAATCTAAGTATTTCTCTTACCGAAGCAAAGTTCTGGACATCTTATTTCTCTGGCGGGCTACATCATGACTCCCTGTGTTTCTCCTACCCAGAGTCCTCCTGAACTCCTAGTCCAACCTATCTTGCTTTCCTATTGGCCAACAGTGTTTTATTGACATATACATAGGACTTCCTCCATCAGCTCCTCTTTTCTGTCTAAACAAAAAGAAAGTTCTTAACTTTAACATAGTCAAATTATATAAAACAGAACAGTTATCAAGTAAGAACAAGTTACAATATTTTGTCTATCAACATTTAGCAAGATTTAAAGAAAATATAATCCATCCCATTCTTGTGAGTCCAAAGGTCTATATGTAGCTTATCTTTTATCATAACTAAGGAAAACTATAATTATAACTATCTGCCTTCAACTCTATCAAAGACCACAGAAGGATAATATATAAACACTAGGATTGACAGAGATATCTTGCTGCCTGGGCAGTCACCTGAAGTTTCTCTGTAATGTTGGGGCATCCATCTTCAGCCCATAGGCCACAGTATGTCTAGAAGACTTTTCAGCAAAGCAGGAAATTTCAAACTGTCCATTTGCATCGGCAGTCTGTCAGTCATTTTTCTGTGTCCTGCAGAAAGTCTCCTAGACTCTTCCATGAAGCAGGAACCATGAAGGACTATTTGAGTTCAGCAGTCACTTTCCTGTGGGTCCTGCATGTCCAGTTTATACAGCAACAGTCAAGCAGTCTAGGCAAGAGCTGTTTCTTGCCCAGATGGCTAATCTTGCCATGTTGAAAGTAAACTCCATAACGAGTTTCTTCGATGCCCATCTTCCTCTCAGACATAATTGGTGCTGCCAGGAGCAGACATTTCTCATTGTCAAGAAAAACCCTAAACCATTTTAAATGCCATTTTCTGAAGGTCTTTGAAATGTTTGAAGACTGTCTATCTATCTGTCTCAAATACATCTCTATATATCTAGAAAACCTAACTTACCTAACTAAAATTCTGACTATTATAAGTAACTATCTATAGTCGGTATTTAATTATGCATTACATTTTAAAAGAACAGTATAAGCACAATACTTAATCAAGAGGAGAAATATACATATCACAAAATTGACCTTGAATTTGTCTCAACAAATGAAAAACCATACCATAATCCCCTTTTTCCTTTAAAAAGAGATGGGTTATTATCATTAACGAATTATAAATAATCCCATTTAAATGAAAACAAAGATTTATAAACAAGATGGGATTAGGACATCGCTCATTCCAAACTGCTTCATGCTGGAAGAGGGCGCTGTTCATACCATGGGGATCATGACAAAACTCAGAAACCTGTATAAGTCCTTAATTTCAGGGTCTGTAAGACTGCATCATCTTAGCTGTTTTAGATGTTGACTCACTTGGGCCATTGCTTCCAGGGGTCTTGGTTCATCAAACCACAGAAGCCTGGAAGGAATTCTCAGCTTTTCATTTTCTGTAGAAACATAAACAAAAACTCCTTTCCCAAGTAACATATCCTCATACTTAAATTTCGAAGTCAAGGCATTTTCAAAAGATATAAGTTGAATTAATTCAGCAGCATTCATAATCAAGTGTACTTTAGCAGTTGTTCCTTCCTTAGCAATCAAAAAAACTGAAAAACACAATAACGTACAGTATCCAGACTTTCTGTGTATTTTTCATCTTTACATGACTTATTTATCTATTATTATTATTAATCTATTTCTTTTACTTTTATTTATTTTTCTCTGAGACAGGGTTTCTCTTTGGAAATCTGCCTGCCTCTGCCTCTGCAGCAAATCCTACCAGCTTGCGCCACCACAGCCAGCTTCTCTATTTATTTACCACTATGCCGTTTCTTTATCTCTCTCAATCCTACATATATTTTTAAACATACTGTAAACCTTTAGAGGTTTTTCTTCATCCAAGTCTGTCTTTACTGTAAATCTTTATGTTTTTCTGGCCACGTGTCTTATCTGTTAAAACCGCAGCTGTTTAAACTGCCGTTTTTCCAAGATGGCGGGCAGAAGCATGACTCCAGCTTACTGGATCAGTCTATGGTGACATCCAGCAAAAGCTGCTGGCTTGGAGATGTGGTCACTGTCACTTCCAGCTGTATGTACACACCTTTCAATCATCAGCAGAGCCTCTTAAAAGAAACTTGTTTTTTTCTTTTATGCTGAGTCAGAAAGACTCCCTTAAGCAAGCCACGTGGATCTCTGCTTGTCGCTAGCAAAATAGAGCCCACCTGAGAAAATGTTGCTACCAAGAAGCTGTGCTTCTCTCCGTGCTTTTGTTTCTAAAATTCCTTTAAAGCTCTTGTCATTCTACGTGGAAATTCATGATCCCACTTCTGATCACCATTTGTAAAGAGAAGCCTTCCCGCCAGCCTGGTTCCAGAGCCGTATCAGTCCCATATAAACACACAGGAGGCTATATTAATTATGAAGCTGTTGGCCTTGCTTGTTTCTTACTAGCTAGCTCTGACTTAAGTATTTACCCCATAATTGTTAATCTAAGTATTTCTCTTACAGGAGCAAAGTTCTGGACATCTTATTTCTCTGGCGGGCTACATCGTGACTCCCTGTGTTTCTCCTACCTAGATTCCTCCTGGACTCCTAGTCCCACCTATCTTACTTCCCTATTGGCCAACAGCGCTTTATTGGCATATACATAGGACTTCCCCCATCACCCTTAGAGAAAACTGTCTCTCCCTCTCTCAAGCATCTGGAATTTGTCAATAGCTCCATGGATTTTGTGCCCAACTTCTCTCTCCATACTGAGACTTGGTCCAGTTTGAGCTTGTACAGATTTTTATATGTTGTTTCAACCTCTGTTAGTTTCTATGTGCAGCTATCCCACTGTTTCTAGGAAATAATATTTAGTCATCTGCCACCTCTGTCTCTTACACTCTTTCCACACCCTTTAATACAGTAGATTTCTGAGTCTTGGGAGGGGTGGTGGTCACTTTTGCAGATCCACAACACGGGGCAACAACAGGATGTCCAGGAAAAGTCCTAGTGGGTGCAGAGACCAAGGGCCTTGAAACAGATGAATGATTCTTTGTGATAAACTCCTGCAAGTAAAAATGTATGGATAAAGGGGTTTACTGTGTGACTCACTATGTCACACTGCAGCTTCCATAGTAAGGGTTTCCCTTTCTCCTTTTTCTCTCTTAAATTTTATTTTCTTTTGTTTCGGGGGAGAGGAATGGGTGGGACTGGTAGGCATGATGTGAAAGACACAAAGAATAAATAAAAAGAAAGTAAAAAAACAGGAGTAACAGATTTATTCATGATTCATTAACATTAATTATATGCGCATCGAAGGGGAGATATATTAATACAGTTCCTCCTTAAAAATCTACTGAGATTTGTAAGATTTTAGTGTTAAGTGTTGCCTTTATTAATACAATATCAAAAATATGAGAAGACCTGACCAGAGTACCAACATGGCTCACACCTACGGCTCATAACCTGAAGCAGCAAGAGGTCCTACACTGAAAGAGCCTTGAATGTGATTCAATATTCTACTACCATGTTTCTGAAATAATAACTACTCAAGGCACATTTTGTGAAATGAATGCTAATGGTCAGGGAGCATGCACATGTTCATGATTATCTCTTGATACATGGCCTTGGAGATGACCTGAGTCCATAGAAATCATAACATACAGGACATAGGAAATTCAGTGACATCAACACCACTATAGAGAAATGGAGAGAAGAGAAGGAAAGGTGTGAGAAAGTTAACATAAAAATTGGGAATCCTGCAGAAGATGGAGAGGAAGAATTTTAGGACCCAGTAGTGTCAAGGGCACCACAAGAAAACCCACAAAACCAATAAGTCTGGGTTCATAGGATCTCACAGAGACTGAACCAACAAAGCCTCCATGGGACTGACATAGGCCTGCTGCATATATGTTACAGTTGTGTAACTTGATCTTTGTCTGGGACTCCTAGCAGTAAGACCTAGAATGCCTCTGACTCTATTGCCTGATTTTTGGGACCCATTCCTCCTGCTGGGTTGCCTCATGCAACCTTAGGGAAGGAGGGGGTGCCTGGTCTCACTGCAGCTTAATATACGATGGCTGGTTGATATCCATGCAATGTCCACCTGTGTCTGAAGAGAAACAGTGAAGGGAGAGTAGATAGTGGGGCATGGGGAAAGGGGAAGGAGGGCAAGCTTTGGTTATGATGTAAAAACAAGAAAATGTTTAAAAATGCAAAGTGTCGTTTCAATATTTTCCTCATAAATCCCTCCCAGGGTAAACCTCCCTTATTCCTTTTTCCTCTTTTCAACACTTCCCTAATATTTTCCAGAAAAGTAAGCACCATGGATCAAATCCTGAGCAGGTTCTCTGAGTTTTAGACTTGAGTATATCCCAATCTACACACAACCACATCCTTTGAATAAAAACGGATGGAATTCAGAGCTATGCCAAACACAATCCTTGCGCTTGCAAAACTGAGGCTGGATAGGTGGCTACACCCAGATCACACACTAAGCTTTCATGTGCTGAAACAAAACATCATATGCCCTACGCGTTGCTTACACATATAGCTGTTCTACTGCTCATACCTCACATGACAACCCACCACAGCTAAAGCCTGACCTGCCAGTCTATGATAGAAATGCCCTTAGTAGTAGAGTCTCTAAAAGTAGTTGTTCAAAAAAAAGAAGTCAGGGTTCAATTGCTAAGATCTAAAAAGCATCAAGGGACAAAACTCATAGTGTCTTGTAGCAAGACTGCATGGAACAACTTCCTAAGCATGCCCCTTTCAGAGCACAGGGCTACTGCAACTAAGTATCTGCTCCCAACTTTCCCCTATTACACAGATTTTGTCTGTAGTCCACCTTCCCACAGTCTACATTCATTTTCATACATGGCAGAGCATCCTCCTTACAATTGCCATTTGAAGTATTCTCTTGGGGGCAACAATAAGCTAAAAAGAAAACATGTGGGAAGTCTAAGCCTCTGAGTTCCACTTTCAACTGTTTTTTCCCCTAGGAACTGGTTATCAGAGAAAAATCTTCTGGCTAATCTCTCTCTCTCTCTCTCTTTCTCTCTCTCTCTCCTTTTATCCTTTTATCTGTCTCTTTAAAACAGTGGGCGACTTCAGAAATGGGTACAGATATTATAAATAATACCATGGGAGAAAAACATTGAAATTCGAGTACGGACCTTCTAAATCTACAGTTAAATGAAGTGAACTGATTGCAATTCTGACAGTGCTGTGCCCTGCATCTCCTCACTTCATTTCTGTGAGTTTGGACCCGTTGGTGAGATCAAGGTAAGAATAATGATTAAATTCCCCCACTCTGGATGCTGTTCTGCAGCAAGGAACTTGTGAGATATAGAAGATTTAAAAAAGAAGATGCTACTTCTATCATTAGAATTTTTTTTAAGTTTGAGGACAATTTTGTTTGAGCTTAAGAGAAAAACAGCAGGTTAGGCAAGCTGTGGATATAAGCATCTGCCAGAAGGGAGATGGAGAAGAGATAGAGAGAAAGCCATGTGTTTTGTAGTGAATGTCAACGAGCTGTCATGGGGCAAAAGAAGAGGGTGGCTTCAGAGAAAGAATGAAAAAGCCCAAAGTGCCAGGAAAGGTATGTTTAGCTTTTGGTCAATACCCAAAAAAGAGATAAAGAAACGTTTAAAAAGAAAGAAAAGTAACATTCTCTTCAGTCCTGTCTCAGAAAATAAGTAGGCAGCATGGCAGAAATTCAAGTACTGCCTGATGGGAGAGGCTGCAACCATTGACCTGGGATTAAAACTTTTAACCCCATTACTCAACTATTTTCTTCAATGCCAAAAAGATGTATGAGATAGGAAAGCAAATGTTGCTATTCTCAATTCAGAAAGAATTTAGAAACCATAGTGAGGTTGTAGGGTTCATCTGGTGTCTAAAATCAAAGGGACAAATGAGCTGAGGCTGGGATTCCACTGCTATGTGTGTGAGATGACACAGAGATTTGAAAATAACCATGCGAAATTCATATGCTTGAATTAAGGCTCAAATTTCTTATAACCCAACAAAAAGATACCGTGGGTATATGATGTGTCACTAAGGGAAGATACATACACTACACACCACCCTTCCTCAACAAAAACACCTCATTCTTTTAGGATACCAGGCTTACCCACTCACTCTCTACATCTGATTCTGTTAGCATTTGGTATGCTGCCTAGTCATCACAGTGCACTGGCTTTGCAGTAGTTGGTGTCTAACGTGTGTGATATGTTTCATATTTAAATTATTATAGATACTCCAGAAGCAGGTGGATATATTCATGTTGGCTAAAGCCTGCGATATGAAAACAAGCTATTTGACATGAAATTAGGCATAGATGGTACTAAAGCATGGAGATTTTGAGACAAATGGGCAATGGTGTGTTACTATGAATTGCCAATTGTTTTAGTGCATCTGATCAAAGGCTGGGTATCAACAATGTCAATGAAAGGGTCAAGGTTAGAACTAAGATTCTAAAAAGGCAGTCAGTAAAAAAATAAAAGGTGATTAAGAACTAGATGAGATAGTGAACTTCAAAAACCTGAGAAGAAGCCGGGTGTTGGTGGCGCACGCCTTTAATCCCAGCACTCAGGAGGCAGAGGCAGGCGGATCTCTGTGAGTTCGAGGCCAGGCTGGACCGACAGCCTCCAAAGCCACAGAGAACCCCTGTCTCGTAAAACCAGAAGAAAAAAAAACCTGTGAAGAATACAAATAAAAAAGGGACAGTTGCCTAAGCTTATGCTATAAACTGAAGAAACAAGCAATGCCCTAGTTATATGTGCAGGAAAGAAGCAAATTGAGTGTGGGATGTGGTAGGAAATAGATCGATGTGGGTTAGGCTGAGCTGACATTTAGTTTAAATGCATGCCACCAATGATGAGCACATAAAGAAAAACCTGCTATATATGACAGCATTTTCTCAGATACTCAATCTACTTGGTAGATATGAATATTTTGTTTTAAAAAAAGTTTTTATACAAAGGCCATTATTTTAGGTGAATCAACTACATACCTGATGCTACAGGACTGGTGTACCATTTCTTCTATCAAGAATGTCATTCTCCAATGCTAATGACAGTCTCCCAGACACTCTTTTCCTGACAGGGATCCCAGGGCTGGAGGCTTTCCACACCTGGATTTCTATCCCTTTCTGTGTGGTGTATCTGATAGCACTGCTTGGTAATGCTGCCCTCATCCTTATCATTGGGACAGAGAGTGCTCTTCATGCACCCATGTATCTCTTCCTCTGCCTTCTCTCACTCACTGACCTGGCTCTAAGCTCTACCACTGTACCAAAGACACTTGCCATTCTTTGGCTCCATGCTGGAGAGATTTCCTTTAGCGGATGCCTAGCACAGATGTTTTGTGTTCATTCTATCTATGCTCTGGAGTCCTCAGTTCTCCTTGCCATGGCCTTTGATCGATATGTGGCTATCTGCAACCCACTGAGATATACAACCATTCTCAACCATACTGTCATAATTCAAATTGTCTTTGCTGGAATATTACGTAGTGTGACTGCTGTATCACCCTTCATCTTTTTGCTGAAGCGACTGCCCTACTGTGGTCACCGTGTCATGGCTCACACATACTGTGAGCATATGGGCATTGCTAGGCTTGCCTGTGCCAACATCACTGTCAACATTGTCTACGGGCTCACTGTGGCTCTGCTGGTTGTGGGCCTGGATTCAATCCTCATCGCCATCTCCTATGGCTTCATCCTCCAGGCTATCTTTCGTCTTCCATCTCAAGACGCTAGGCACAAGGCTCTGAGTACCTGTGGCTCTCACCTTGGTGTCATCTTGGTTTTCTACACCCCTGCTTTCTTCTCCTTCCTCACCCACCGCTTTGGTCACAACCGAGTTCCCAAGCATGTGCACATCTTCCTGGCTAACCTCTATGTGCTGGTGCCTCCTGTGCTCAATCCCATTATCTACGGAGCAAGAACCAAGGAGATTCAGAGTCGACTAATAAGACTACTTCACTTAGGGAAAGGCTCGGCATTAACTCTGAGCAGAGATTGAAGATGACAAAAAAATACATAGGCAGGTGAGTCATCTAGTCATGGGTGAATGGAAATGGGATGTGTTAATGACAGCATGACATGGGAAGAAATGCTGGAAGAGAAATAGTCTGGTGACTGTGGGTTGTTAAACATCACAGTAAAATGCTCTGCCCACCACTCTTACACTTATAGGCGATTAAATTTCTTTTTCTTTGTCTTAGGAAATATAATTTTCTAAGAGGATATGGAGGAGGAGGGGAAACAGGAGGGGGATGAGGTATGTTCTGACACAAATACTGCAACTGCATTTCAAGATTAAAATAGTCTGTTGACACAATATGGGGAAATAAAATAAAGAAATCAGAATGGCATTCAGAGTGAACATAAATCCAAACTGTAAAAAACTCTTGGTCGTGGGTGCATCCACGGGTCTGAAGGACCACATGTATTTGAACATGTTCTCTCTCACTTGGCTTTCAGTCTTGATCCACTTATGAAATCTTCTGTCAAGTAAGGTTAGCTTTGAAACAGGGACAATGGGAATACCTTACATAAGACTTTTTGTAAAATCTCCCATCATGTAATTATTACAACTATTTTATAGTATCTATCTAAAATAGACAGAAATTGATGTGATGAGTGCTTAATAAAAATGCATTTTCTTCCAATGCATTTTTTGTCTTTCACTTCGGAGCTTTATTTTCTTTTAATAGTAAATGCATTTATGGAAGCTGATTTGGATTCAAGTTGCTTTTGTGCTGTCTCTTTTGACTTCAGTCACTAAGGATTTGTTAAAGTTTCTCTCACTGAGAAATTGTGCTTCCCAAAAGTGAAGTGAACATTATTGATTTTCATTGAATGTAGAAAATATTCAGCTTGTGATTCTTAAATAATTTTCCTTTACTTTCTCTTTCTTCCTACAGTATCCTTGCATGTGCATGGATATGCATGGTATGTGTCAGGATCTCACAGACTCTCTGCCCATTCCTTTCCTTTTCTTTTTTTCTCTCATCAGTTTCAACATCCATTGACTAAGCCTCAAGTTTGCTGCTTCTGTTTTCTGTCCAGTCTCTGACCCAGTCTACTGCTGGAATTTTCATTTGGATTTTGTGCTGTTAAAAAATATTAATGTTTTTTCTAATCCTTTCTGTTATAACTTTGGTAATAAAGTTATATTTTACCATCCTTTATATATAGATGTGTATTTCCTTTTAGATCTTTTTAAATTAATTTATATTTAAATTAAAGCAATCTTGTTTTGCATACCAAGCCAGTTCCCTTTCCCTCCCGTCCTCCCATGCCCCCCAACAACCCCTATCCCACCCCCCATCCACTCCTCAGGGAGGTTGAGGCCTTCCGTGGGGGATCATCAAAGTCTGTCACATCATTTGGGGAAGGACCTAGGCCCTCCCCCATGTATCTAGGCTGAGAGAGTATCCCTCCATAGGGAATGGGTTCCCAAAGCTAATTTGTGCACTGGGGATAAATACTAGTTCCATTTCCAGTGGCCCCATAGACTGTCCAAGCCCCGCAATTGACACCCCCATTCAAGGAACCTGGTTCTGCCTTATGCTGGTTCCCCAACTGTCAGACTGGGGTCTGTGAGCTCCCACTTGCTCAGGTCAGCTGTTTCTGTGGGTTTCCCCAGCATGGTCTTGATCCCTTTGCTCATCACTCCTCCCTTTCTACAAATGGATTCCAGGAGTTCAGCTAAGTGCTTAGCTGTGAATCTCTGCTTCTGCTTCTATCAGCTACTGAGTGAAGGATCTAGGATGGCATTTAAGGCAGTCATCAATCTCATTGCAGAGGAAGAGCATTTAAGGTAGCCTGTCATCTATTGCTTAGATTCTTAGTTGAGGTCACCCTTGTGGATCCCTGGAGATTTCCCTAGTGCCAGGTTTCTCGTTAAGTCATCTGTTTTCCTTGCTCTACTTCTCTGTTCTTCCCTGTACTCGGCCTTCCTGATCCTTCATGTTCTCCTGCCCCCACTCCTGTTCCCCTCCTATTTCTCCTGCCTCCCTTTCCCCTCCCCACTATGCTCCCAATTTACTCGGGACATCTTGTCCCTTTCCAATTCTCTCTTAGGTTCATTCTTGCTTCCTAGCTTCTCTGGGGTTGCAGTTTGTAGTCTAGTTATCCTGCTCTATGTCTAAAATCCATATATGAGTGAGTACATACCATGTTTTTCTTTCTGTGTCTGGGTTACCTCTAGTTCCATCCATTTGCCAGGGAATTTCAAGATGTCATTGTTTTTTATCACTGAGTAGTATTCCATTGTGTAAAAGTACCACATTTTCTTTATCCATTCTTTGGTTGAGGGGCATCTAGGTTGCTTCCAGGTTCTAGCTATCACAAATAATGCTCCTATTTGTAATACATAAACACATGTCCTTGTGGTATGAATGTGCATCCTTTGTATATATTTCTAAGAGTGGGATTGCTGGATCTTGAGGTAGACTAGTTCTCATTTCCCTAAGAAACTGCCATACTGATTTCTGAAGTGGCTTTAAGGTTGTATTCCCACCAGCAATGGAGGAGTGTTCCCCTTTCTGCACATTCTCTCTAGCATAAACTGTCATTGGTGTTTTTAAGTTTAGTCATTGTGGCAGGTGTAAGATGGTATTTCAGAGTTGTTTAACATACTTAAGTACCCTGTCAAACTCTTGGTTTACTAAACCCAAATTTGATTTTCATCAAGAACATTTTATCTTGATATTTTTATATGTGTTTGGGCAATGCTTCCTTCTTTCTTTGTATATATGAAAATTTTATGTTGAACACTATCCAAAGACACACAGAAGACAAATAGCTCATGAGAATCAGAGAACTTCAAAACAAACCACAAGGAAACAAATTAACCATTCCAATGTTGGGGAAGGGTTGGTGGAACTAGATTTTCTTTATACAGTGGCCATCAATAAGTAAATTGTTAACTACTTAGGAAAAGTTTGCAGTCTTGTTTCACTGAATAAACATAAGTCACTGAGAATAAATGCATCCCAACCCTAAATATCTAGAAGAAACTAAGCATCTACCCAAAGAAAGAAAAAAAGTTGTTGAAAATAATTACACTTTACATACAGTCACACCTTAGGTATCCAGGAATCTGTAACAGACAACTAAAAAATAAAGGCAGTGTCTCAGTAAAATGAATCACAGGGTTTTTTTATTTCCTGGTGCATATGAAAGTTGTTTATACTGTGGTATTCTCTGTGATGTGGGTAATAGCAACATGGTGAATAGAGTAATATGTGTACTTTAATTGTAAAGCAATTCATTAGCAGAGCATAGAACTGTATACCTTTAATCCAAACACTAAGAAGCTGGGGCAGGAGGATGGCTACTTCAAAACCAGCCTGCCCTACAATGTGAGTTTAGGTCAGCCTGTGCCACATAATCTAAAAATAGCATTTTATTGTTAAAATTACTAATGATCATTAGCGTAATTGTAAATATGAAACCTATAGACTATAATGCTGGATTACTACAATCTTCCATTTCAAAAAAAGCATATGTTGTAGTGGATAAGTGTTAACAGAGATTCACAACTAGTCAAAGTGCAGAAAATTAGGAGCACAAATGGGACATTGGTACCACCTCACACAAGGCTCAGGGAACATTGCAGAATAAAAGTAGGAAGATTTTAAGAGTCATAGATTACAGAGATCTATTGTGAGAGACTGCTTTCTGGATATGAGAGGGCCTCACCACTCAGGAAACCATAGCAGCTGTGGCTGCCAGATCAAGTCACAGGACTTTACAGCATGCATATCTACTTCTTAGCCATTTTTAGGTATATAATATAATCCTGCTAACTGCATTCAACATATTATATCATACATCTCTTGAACTTATTCTTTTCTAGTTAAATTTTTGTATCCTAGTAAAGAAAAGGCATGTGTGAGGTCCAATAAGGCAAAGGATGATAAAAGGAGGTATTGGTGTAAGGAATCAACTCCAGAAATAAGACCTTCTTCTATCCACCAGGATTTATTTTACTGCTACTTGGTATTGTCATTGGTTTCATAATGGCTTAATACTTTTTCTGAATAATTATTAGATAACAGTTTTTATCTTCTATACTCACTGATCTCTGTTGGCATAGTGACCAATTAAGAAAAAGAAGAAATTCCAGCATTAGGTGGGGGAGGGGAGAAGAGGCAGGGGGATATCTATGAGATTCCTGGACAGCCAGGGCTACGCAGAGAAAGCCTGTCTTGGAAAACAAAACACAAAAAAGAAAAATAGGGAGATGGAGAGAAAAGCTCAGCAGTCTATCCCTGGAATACAAACAGTCATTGTGTGCCTATAGCACAAAGAGGGATGCTCTCTCAGCCTGGACTCTTAGGGGAGTGCCTGAACCCTACCCAGAGTGAAATGACAGACTCTAGATATCCCCTATGTGGAAAGATTTGGCAATAGGGTGGGAGGGTGGGGGGGGAAGGGGAGTGCGGGAGGAGGGGAGGGAGAGGGAACTGGGATTGACATATAAAACAAGCTATTTAAAATTAAAATAAAAAATGATAAAAAAAATGTTGATAAAAAAAAAGAGCACTGATTGCTCTTCCAGAGGACCCATGTTCAATCCCCAGGAGATCCCACCGTCACACAGATAGACATGCATGCAGGCAAAACACGAATGCACATAAAAACTCATAAACAACTTATTTCAAATTTTTTTCTTTTTTAATTTAAATTTGAAGCAAGCTTCTTTTACATGTCAATCCCAAGTCCCTCCCCCTCCTCTCCTCCCCTAGCCCCCACTAATCCCCTGTCTCATCCCCTTTCTGCTCCCCAAGGAGGGTGAGGCCTTCCAATTGAGAATCTTCAAAGACTGTCATTATCATTTGGAGCAGGGCCTAGACCCTCTCCCATGTGTATAGGCTGAGAGAGTATCCCTCTATCTGGAGTGGGCTCCAAAGTCCATTCGTGTACTAGGCATAAATACTGATCCACTACCTGAGGCCCCATAGATTGCCCACGTCTCCTCACTGACACCCATGATCAGGGGGTCTGGATCAGTCCTATGCTAGTTTCCCAGCTATCAGTCAGGGGTTCATGAGCTCCCTCTTGTTCAGGTCAGCTATTTCTGTGGGTTTCTGCCTGGTCTTAACCCCTTTTCTCATCACTCCTCCCTCTCTGCAACTGGATTCCAGGAGTTCATCTCAGTGTTTAGCTGTGGGTGTCTGTTTCTGCTTCCATCAGCTACTGGATGAAGACTCTAGGATGGCATATAAGGTAGTCATCAATCTCATTATTGGGGAAGGGTGTTTAAGGTAGCCTCTGAGACTATTGCTTAAATTGTTAGCTGGGGTCATCCGTATAGATCTCTGGACATTTTCCTAGTGCCAGATTTCTCTTTAAACCTATAATAGCTCCCTCTATTATGGTATCTCTTTTCTTGCTTTCCTCTATTCTTCCCCTGATTCAATCTTCTTGCTCCCTCATGTCCTCCTCTCCCCTCCTTTTCTCCCCTCCTCCTCTCCCTTTCTCTTTCTCCTAACTCCCTCCCCCTTCTCCTCCATGCTCCCAATTAGCTCAGGTTATCTTGCCTGTTTCCCATTCTCCAGGGGATCATGGATGTTTCTCTTAGGGTCCTCCTTGTTTCCTAGCTTCTCTGGTGGTATAGATTGCAGGCTGATAATCCTTTGCTCTATGTCTAAAATCCATGTTTGTCTTTTTGTGACTGGGCTACTTCACTCGAGATGGTTTCTACTAATCCCATCTATTTGCTTGTGAATTTCAAGATTTCATTGCTTTTTTTCTGCTGAGTAGTACTCCATTGTGTAAATGTACCACATTTTCTCTATCCATTCTTCAGTTGAGGGGCATCTACATTGCTTCCAGATTCTGGTTATTACAAATAATGCTGCTATGCACATAGTGCAACAGATGTCCTAGTTTTATGAATGTGCATCTTTTGGATATATGCCTAACAGTGGAATTGCTGGGTCTTGTGGTAGACTGATTCCCATTTTCCTGAGGAATCTCCATACTGATTTCCAAAGTGGCTGTATGAGTTGGCACTCCCACCAGCAGTGTAGGAGTGTTCCCCTTTCTCTACATCCTCTCCAGCATAAACTGTCATTGGTGTTTTTTATTTTAGCCACTCTGACAGGAGCAAGATGGTATCTCAGAGTTGTTTTGATTTGCATTTCCCTGATGGCTAAGGATGTTGAGCACTTTAATAGAGAATTCTCTCTTTTTTTCTCAATAGAGGAATATAAAATGGCTGAAAAACACTTTAGGAAGTGTTTTTAATTAATTAAAAAATAAAAAAGAGTAGAAGGCCAACACAAAACAAATTCAGTGGTATCTTTGGAAGGTCTTTGACTCATAATTTCTGGGATCTTTTCTTTTTTAACCTTACAGATGCCTTGTTTTTATATTATGGCTTCCAGTTGAGTTTTTATGGAATTCTGGATATTCAGACATATATGCTGAATATATGTGCTTTTTCCTTTGCTCTTTTTCTTATCTGGTTGTTTTATTACATTACAATTTTCTTGGTTTTTACTTATTTTATTATTTTATTACTGTTCCTAAGATGCTTGCTTGTTTTCTAATGAGAAACAGAAAGGGTATGTATCTGGATAGGAGGAGAAAAGAGGGAGGGACTATGAGTATTGGGAGTGGAAACTGTAATCAGAATACATTATATAATAAAAAAATCAATTTCCAATAAAATAAAAAAATAATTTTTAAATGGCAGTGCCATTGGCTTGCAAGGGGGCATTAGCAACTGGAACTCACATGCATTACAGGTGAGAATTATTTCGCAGGCACCTTGAAAAAAAAGAAAAGAAAGAAAAATTGAGGAGATACTTCTCTAGGAAGACAGAAGCAGAAGGTCTGTGTTTGATGGGGGAAAATTTTTGGGCTAGAACCTCAGCTCTCAAGAGTTTATTTTGCAACTTTGATGTTATCTCCTTCAGACACTCAAAGTAAACAATGATGTATTCTCAAATGTTTTCTGGTGATATGTAAATGTCCAGACATGGACATAGTCTGCTATACACCTATGGATACACAATTAAAAGTTTCTAAACCTTGCAAAGTATTTTATTGCTTCCTTAGGTAATACATATAATAAACTGGAGTGATGGCAGGTTATAATGCTGGTACAAAAAGAATGCATGCATTCTTGAAGCAGTATGTATGGAAAGGGGACCAGGAAGACGGGAGATAGGGGAAGATAGGAGGGAATAGAAAAGACAGTAACAAGGTCAATATATGACACATTGTATGGAAATATCCCATGAAACCCACTAGATTGTATGATTTATTCATGTTAATAAAATTTCTTACTCCTCAACTTCTCAATCTTATCTTTGGAATAGCACCTTATCTGCCCCAAGTGTTCTGAAGTCACAGGGAACTACACAGTTAATCGTGTATAATTGTCTTTAACAGTCACCCATAGGTAAAGGTTATTTATGTGGGGTAGTTCTGGATCCTACAATATTTAGACAGAATTGCAAGCTGTGTTTTCAGGGGAAGGAGCAGAGGCCCAAGCATCAAAGTCACTGTAAAGGACACAGATAGCTTCACCTGTGTCTGCTCCCTCTGAGGGGCACCGGGTTACAATTTTTTACTGTAAACCCAAGCTGTTGTTTACATATAAATGCAAAGCTCCAAAATAGAGGACTGGATGAGGAAGGAATACAATACACAAATCCACTGATATTAACAAAATTCAACTATTTTTTGCAACATAAAACTTTATATTAACACGAGCCATTGTTTAATAACTTAAGTTCTAAAGAAGTTAACCCTAACAATATTTTCAATATTTCCTCATTTCTTTAAAAGAATTAAATCTTTCAGAGATCTTCACACCGTTGCTACCACTGGGATCATCTCTATACACACACACAGAAACATCACAGCCATGGCCTCTCTGTAGACACAAAGTTGCTAAGAACTCTGAAGAGAACTTTGGTCTTCATTGAGAATGCTTAGGCAAATGCCCACATACTCATGTCTATTCTCAAAACTCAGAAAATGACACTTAAAGACAAAATAGTAGTGTTATATACACATATTTCTTTGCATTCTCAAGAAAATATACATAGCATAAATACTCATTCAATTAAAAACTATTTTATGAAATATTTAATGTTATGTCCAATCTTAATAGAATTTAGCCCCATAAAATATTTATAAATATAGTTTTTCTTACAATAAATGATAGAAAAAACTACAGTAAGATATAACAAAACTAACTTCTAGTTTTTATATGCTTCATATTTATTTAGTCATAAAATACTTCTCAACTTATTCTACATATACTTATGTAGTGTAATAGTTACTGTTTGTTGGACTAGAGAGATGGCTCAGCCGTTAAAGGCTAGGCTCACAACCAAAAATATGAGTTACTGTTTGTTGCTGTGATAAAGCATCATGACCAATGGCAACTTTAGAGAAAGTTTATTTTGGTACATGGTTCCAGATGGGTTAAGAGTCCATGTTGGTAAATGGAGGCATGGCACCAAACAGCAAACATGGCTTCAGGATCAGGAAGCTGAAAGCTCACATCTTCACAAGAATGAAGCAGACAGAGCAATCTGGAAGTAGGCAAGGATTCTTTTTTTTATCATTTTTTATTTTAATTTTAAATAGCTTGTTTTACATGTCAATCCCAGTTCCCTCTCCCTCCCCTTCTCCCACACTCCCCTTCCCCCCCCCCTCAGCCTCCTACCCTATTGCCAATTCCTTCCACATAGGGGATATCTAGAGTCTGTCATTTCACTCAGGGTAGGGTCCAGGCACTCCTCTAAGAGTCCAGGCTGAGAGAGCATCCCTCTTTGTGCTATGAGCACACGATGACTGTTTGTATTCCAGGGATAGACACTGATCCACTGCTCAAGGCCCCATAGGTTGCCCAGGACTTCTCACTGACACTCACATTTGGGGGGGTCCAGATCAGTCCCATGCTGGCCTCCCCACTGTCAGTCTGGGGTCCAAGAGCTCTCCCCTGTTCAGATCAGCTGTCTCTGCTGGTTTTGCCAGCCCATTCTTTGCCAATTAGGCAAGGATTCTTAATCTCAAAGCCTGCCCACAGTGGTGTACTTCCTCCAGCAAGGCTGTATCACCTAACCTCTCCAAACAGCACCAGTAACAGGGAGCCACATGTTCAAATGTCTGAAACTATGGAAGATGTTTCTCATTCAAACCACCACACACAGGTACCAAAGATCACTGTGACGAGTGTTAACCTATTTCTGTTAGCTCCAAAAACAGTCTCCGTGCCAAGTCTACATTTTTCCCTTTGCCAACCAGCACTGTGTTATAACTCTGCCAAGAAGAGGCCTTGAAGGCAGCCTGGAAAGACAAAAACTGAGAAGGGATTGATGTTACCATCCATACATTACTTTTGTAGTATTACTCAAGCACCTAACTTTTCATTAGCAACAACATTTTCCAATTTCTCCCTTTTAGCCAACCTCATCAAACCAGCATACCATACCTTGCCACAGAATCTGGAGTGTAGGTTTTAGACATCCAGAATTCTTGAAACTGTTGCTAAGCTCTAGTTGTGGTACACATTCTACATGGCAGGAATAAAAGTCCTTCCCAGTGAATTTGTTTATATCAACCACATTCTTGCAGCTTACTGTTTTATATAAATAAAGTTAAGAGTGGCTGATTGTGAACTGTGTTCAACTTCATCAATGCTGGACACATGAAGTAATTTGAAAGAAAAAAAGGAAGCTGTATTCATCTAATTAGGGAAACTGTTTCTTGGAATGTTTGTTCCTATGTCTAATAAGTGATGATATGAGAAAATTGATTATCCTGTGTGAGTGCTTATAAATTAGAGATAGCTTCTGGATTAGACATGGGTGCTGGTGTTTACTTCCCCTCTCAGCAATGGGACCCTATCTGTCTTAGACCTGTGTAGACCCTGTGCATGCTGACTGTACATATTTTTATCTTACATTTATGGATGTTTTGCTTGTATGTATTACTGTGCACCATGTGCATGTAGTGCCTTCAGATGCCAGAAACAGGCATCATATTCTGCCAGGTGAGTGCTGGGAATCAAACCCAGGTCTCCTGGAAGAACAGCCAATACCCCTAACTGCTGAGCCATCTCTTCAGTCCCTTAACTGTTGAGCCATCTCTCCAATCCCTTAACTGCTGAGTCATCTCTCCAGTCCCTTTGACTGTGTGTTTTTAAGTGGTGTGTGGTGGCACAAGGGTATTCCCCAGCACCTACTACTCTATCCACATAAGTCTTTCAGCACAAGCACAGAATACTAGCGAACCACAATAACTTGGCACTCAGGAAAACTCAAAAGAAAAGGAAGAAAAGGAAGGCAAGGAAAGAGGAAAGACCAGGACCAGGACAGACAACAAAGCACAGATAAGTAGTTAATTCCCACTTCCCTTCAAAGTTTTTTTCCTCACTCAATTTTTACTCATTTATCAACTTATCGCTTTCTCTTTCTCCCTCAAGAGATACACAGCAGGTACCTGCACAGATGAGGACACCAGAGTCATTACCCTTGAGCATTAAGGAATGAATCAATAAATAACCTCACTTAATGAGCCAGGTGACCACAAGAGGCTGGAAAACAGAGCTGAGCTGACAGCATTCAGAGGATTCAGAAGACTTTAAAAGAAGCAGACAAACCAACAGGAAGAACGCTGAATTTCCCCACTCTCTCAAACCACACTCATCTGAATTTGCAGTGACACCCACCTTTCGCTCCACTTCAAGCACAGGTACTCACCTGCTCAAACCACCACACCTCGTGAGCTCAGGTCATACATCTCAGAGCAGCTGTGCACCCACACAGTGCTCCTTTGCAGCCATCAACACTCGACCAAAATGGATGCCTCTTGCACAGGTAAGCCTTGAAAGTCAGATTCCAAAACAAAACTGTTCTTGATTCAAAGGAATAAAAAAATCCTCTCAGGGTTACTGCACTGATTTCTAAGTTTAACTAAACAGTATTTGTCTAAGCAAGATCTCAAAAACCCAATCACCATAGTGACTCGGGGCAAATTTGGAAGGGGGCCCCCATTGTGAAACCAAGTGAGACACTAGCTCAGGAAACTTTCACACTATCTTAAAGGAAGAAAACCAAACTGTGCTTGTACCCTATCAGTCCCCATCCTCTCAGCCATAGATGCTGACAGAGTAGCAGATTTCTCACAAATAGTTAGAAATCCTGCACAGGTAAAAAACACTGAACCAAAAAGAGGGGGAGGGAATGTGTAGTGATTCCAGCTTGCCAGATTCTGCCACCACAGACTAGTACCGGGGTGAGCCAAAACCACCCAGTATTATCACTGGAAATTTCAGTGAAAGTAGGAAGAAGGTCTTCTCAGTGAAGACACTGAGTAAAGTTACCATAACATTAGGAAGTGACATGGAATAGAGTAGTTCCTTTGGGAGTGATAGAAAATAAAAATATTGACATTGGGTAAAAACTCCCAACTCAGAATCTGGATGTATAAAACCAAGTTTAAGTCCTTCACGTAACAGAGTCCATATCAAATAGGCAAGAGTTTAAAGATGGCTAAGAAGCATCATAGAGACAGAAGACCCCTGAAAACTTAATTGAAATAAGAAAAAATATATAAAAGAAGAAAATAGAAAAAACTGCAAATAATACAGGGGACAGGGATATGAGTGAAGAAAAGTAAGAAATATCCATCCAAGGGAACAGGCTAAAAGTCTCCAGATAATATACAGGACATTTCACAAGATGAGTCAGGAAGTATTTTTTAGGAACATGAATACTTACCTTGTGCTGAATATAAGAGTAAACATTGATGAATAATATAGGAAATATTATAGGCTTAAAAGGATTCTCAAACAATTTTCTTAGCCCACAAACATGTTGATGAAACTGATATTACAGGGCAGGTATGTCATCAGCCCTTGGATAGAGCCCTTCATGTTCCAAGATGGATATCAGCCTCCAACATGAGTGACAGTCTCCCAGTCAATCTCTTCCTCACTGGGATCCCAGGGCTGGAGTTTGCCCACCTCTGGATTGCCATCCCTTTCTGTATCATGTATCTGGTAGCGCTGCTTGGTAATGCTGCCCTCATCCTTATCATTGGGACAGAGAGTGCTCTTCATGCACCCATGTATCTCTTCCTCTGTCTTCTCTCACTCACTGACCTGGCTCTAAGCTCTACCACTGTACCCAAAATGCTGGCCATTCTGTGGCTCCATGCTAATGAGATTTCCTTTGATGGATGCCTAGCACAGATGTTTTGTGTTCATTCTATCTATGCTCTAGAGTCCTCAGTTCTCCTTGCCATGGCCTTTGATCGATATGTGGCTATCTGCAACCCACTGAGATATACAACCATTCTCAACCATACTGTCATAGGCCAAATTGTCTCTGCTGGGATAGTCCGTAGTGTAGCTATTGTATCACCCTTCATCTTTTTGCTGAAGCGACTGCCCTACTGTGGTCACCATGTCATGGCTCACACATACTGTGAGCATATGGGTGTTGCTAGACTTGCCTGTGCCAACATCACTGTCAACATTGTCTACGGGCTCACTGTGGCTCTGCTGGCCATGGGCCTGGATTCAATTCTCATTACCATCTCCTATGGCTTCATCCTCCGAGCTGTCTTTCGTCTTCCATCCCGTGATGCTCAACACAAGGCTCTGAGTACCTGTGGCTCTCACCTTGGTGTCATCTTGGTTTTCTATATACCTGCCTTCTTCTCCTTCCTCACCCACCGCTTTGGTCACAACCGAGTTCCCAAGCATGTGCACATCTTCCTGGCTAACCTCTATGTGCTGGTGCCTCCTGTGCTCAATCCCATTATCTACGGAGCAAGAACCAAGGAGATTCGGAGTCGGTTGGTAAGACTGCTTTACTTGGGGAAGGACTTGGTATGAAGTCTGAGCAGAGGAAATACGAAAAATAAAATATTCTGGGTATTACATAATCAGATTTCTGGAAAGAACAGACAATGAACAGACCTTTTTGGGGGGGGGGCTTTTAAAGCAATTCTGAATAGTCCAGAAGGATGATATTTTCACTTCTCTCAAAAGTGGTGTCCTGTCTAGTTTTATGTCAACTTGACTCAAGCTAGAGTCACGCCAAAGGAGGAAACCTCAATTGAAAAAAAAACGCCTTCATAAGATAAAGCTTTTCTTAATTAGAGATTGATGGGGGAGGTCCAGCTTATTATGGGTAGTGCATTCCCTGGGCTGGTGGTCCTGGATTCCTTAAAAAAGTAGGCTGAGCAAGCCATGGGGAGCAAGGCAGTAAATAGCTCACCTTCCCTTCATGGCCTCTGCATCAGCTCCTGCCTTTCTTGAGTTCCTGTTCTCACTGATTTTGATAATGATCAGTTTATATGGAACTGTGAGTGAAATAAACCCATTCCTCCACAAGTTGCTTAGGTCAAGGTGTTTCATCACAGAAATAGTAAGCCTAACCAAGAAAAGTGGCTACTACTTCCTGGAGAGGTCAGTTACCAGCCTTATGAAAAGGCTGGGTATTGTGAAAGAGACACTATCCTGTGAGTTCAGATTAAAAATAAAAATGAGTTTACAGTGAGTTTGAATCTGAGTTCTGCCACTTCACCCCTTCAGGTTGAACAATTGCAGCCCAAAGTGTCCAGTCAGAGTCCCTGAACTTAAACTTTTTATTTACTAATTGTGTAACTGTGGACATGATGCTCAGTACCTATGTGCCTTAGTTTGGCCAGTTATTAAATGAAAGTATTAACATCTAACTCATTGGGGTGCGTTGTATATGTCAATAAGTGCAGGAAATTTTTCAGGGTATTGCTTGCAAAGGTTCAATAAAAAAATAGAATGAAAAACACATGACTTCTCTAAATGCTAGTTAACAACTTCTTTACCTCTTTTTTAACATTATTGTATTTCATAGAGTTACTATAGTAGCTACATTATAGAACAAATCCATAATTTGTAAATGGTGTTTAAGGTATAGTTGATCCCTATAAAACTAAATATCCTCCCATGGTTCCTCCAGTCTTCTGGTTTGAGATCTAGCTCATTTCAGTCCTAAAGTTGCCTCTTGCTAACATCCCAAGGAGCTAAGTCAGACTCTATCAGTAATATCAGTTCTAAAACTTGCAGGTTCACTTACACTTCTCAAACAGATAATGGCTAAAATTTGCATTTTAAAATAAGAGCCTGTAATTCAGGAAAACACTTAAGGTTACACATTTACATAGACAGTATCTTGTATGGTATCTAGTCTTTTATGATGGAAATAATATAAGCTCTGGACCCTGGTGAACAGAGGCTTAAATTTCAGCTGTTTCATCTTCTTCCTGCATGAATCAGGACATCCTGTTTAACCAGCCCTGCCTCAGTAAATGCTTATTGTGGTATCTGAAACAAAGCAAGCACTGGATTCAGACTGGTAGTAGTTGATGGTATTTACTTAATACAGCTTAAGTTAATGAAGAGCTACATGTTTCCAGTCTCCCATCCCTAAACAAAATTCATTTCCAATTGGAGTCTACTTTCAAAGAAAAAAAAATCAGTTTTCTTCACTAGCAGCTTTCCAGCTATATAAACCACACTTAAGGGTAGGTAGGCCACATGGCCAAGATGAAGCAAACTCAATGGTGTTTTTGCAAATGTTCTTGTCTCATAATGCTTTGCTAGTGAATTTTTTTTAATCTGATTGGTCTTTTGTTGAATATTGTGGTTTCTGATTTTGTGGTTTTATGGGTTATGGTTTTGTATGTCTATGTGTGTTTCTTATGTTTTTCCATTTCTTAAAATTCTGGTTTGTTAATTTATTTGTTTGTTTGTTTGAGAGGTAGGAAAGATCAAGAAGCATGAACTGTGATCAAAATTTATTGCATAAATTTTCAATAAATAATTTTCCAAGATCTTTTTAAAAGATCTATGTGCTTCAAAGATTTGTATGGCATGACAAAATAATACAGTGACTACTTCTTTGTTGGTTGGTTATTATTCAAAACTGTATCACAGCAAGCATTTAATCTTGCTTGCTTGATACAGAATAAACAGCTAATGTGACAGAATTGTTCCAACATGCTGGTGCGCATAATAGTCTTTATGGAGTCAATAAACGCATGGTGTGTTCAATGTGTTACTGTGCTGAGCCATTTAAAAGCATGCCGAGCACATAGGCTAATACTGAGACACTACTGAGTAACTCAGCTCTCACTTGTTTCCATTCCACTGAGACTGCTCATCCATAGACTCAAGACAGAGTTAAAGAAGAACTGTTTTGAGCCAGCAAGGAAATTGAGGGATAATTACCACAATGTTCGCAGGTAACACTAGAAGACAAGTGTCAGCTCTAGTCATACACAGCACCATGTTAACCTGTAAATACAAGTCCACCAGGAGCCACTAGGAGCCAGGGCCTTGTGTATTGGCACGGGGAACCCAAAAGAGAATATCAAAATGTCGGGACGAGAAAAGGGCAGGCAGTGCAGAAAAGAGACACATAGGATTCGTAAAAAGGCTTGGGGAAACTGAAATGTGAAATGTCTAGGATACTTCAAAACCAAGGCATTGATAAGAAATTCCAGGATAAAATCCCTTGATGGTATGAACTAATCTGAATTACAGCAGTGATGGATCAGTTCTAATCAGTTGTGACAGAAGTCAGAGTTAAAGAGAGTGGATGCTTATAAAAGGGAAGTTTCCCAAGGTAATACTTCCCAGAGACCATAACCCATTGTTCACAATAATCTTCCTCAAAACTATGTTCCTCTGGTGAAGAAATCCAAATATTGAGGCTAGACAAAGGTCACCTAAACCAGAGCACCTGTAACTGCTTCAGCCTGCTGACTAAACCAGGCCATGCTAAAGTCTTAGACACCTAGAGAAGTCCCTACTCTTACATAGGAATCAATGAAGTTGGTTTGCAATAAACCTAAACCGGGACCTTGTGTTACTGAATGTGCTTGATTCTTTTTCTTTTAAGTCTCATTCTTTTAGTTTGCACAAATGGAGACCTTTTAGAATCAGTTATCAGTGATTCAGTCCTCATGAGGTATGAAAATTCTTCTGCAGTTCTTATACATGCCATAGTCCATCTTCCATTAATTTTATTTTTACTTACTTTTTGTGTCTTTCCATCCCATTCATGTCCCTGTCCCTTCGTATCCATTCTCTGCCACTGCAAGCTTCCTCCAAAGTAAAATGAAATGAAATTTAAGAGATAAAAGAAGGAAAAGTCAATATCACCATGGAAACTGTAGTGTGACACAGTCATGCAATAAACCCTTTTATCCATATATCCTTAATTGCACATGTTCATTGCAAGGAGTCCTTGATCTGGTTCCAGACCCCTGGTTTCTGCTATACTATGGATGCTGGGATCTCACTGGAACTCTTGGTTATCTATGTCATGGAGATCTCACAGCTTTTGGTCTGCAGGACCAGCAAATCACAGATGTAGTGGATGTTGGGGTGGGTTAACACATAACCCTGGTTCTGGACCTGGGTAGTTGCAGAGTTGGTCAGGGCCAGCTCTATAAGGCAGAGCATAAGGGCCACTCTCTCCAGTGTTGCAGATGAGGGGCAGGGACAGCTCCCCACTCTTATTATCTCAGGGTCAGCTATTCCACCTGCATCAGGCACTGATGGGGAGTGTGGCCTTTTATATAAAAGAAGCAGAAATAGAAACAGAAAAAACACTGTCAAACTCCATTTATCAAGCTACTGTTACTCTGATGCCAAAACTACACAAAGACACTACTAAGAAAGAGAATTACAGACAAAACTCCTTCATGAGCATTGACTTAAAATACTCAATAAAATACAGGCAAACTGAATCCAAGAACACATCAACAAAATTATCCACAATGATCAAATAGGCTTCATCCCAGAGATGCAGGGGTGATACAACATACAAAAGACTGTCAATGTAATCCACCATATAAATAAACTGAAAGAAAAAAAACACATGACCATCTCATTTGATGCTAAAAAAAAAAGCTTTGACAAAATCCAACACCCCTTCATAATAAAGGTCTTGGAGAGATCATGGATACAAGAAACATACCTAAACATAACATAGGCAATTTACACCAAGCTGACAGTCAACACCAAATTAAATAGACAGAAACTCAAAGCGATTCCACAAAAGTCAGGAACAAAAAAAGGCTGTCCATTCTCTCCCTATCTACTCAATATAGTACTGGAAGTTTTAGGTAGAACAATAAGACAACAGGATATGGAGGGGACACAAATTGGAAGGGCAGTAGTTAGACTTTCACTATTTGCAGAGGATGTGATAGTACACATAAGTCACCCTAAAATTTCTACCAAGGAACTCCTACAGCTGAAAAACACCTTCAGTAATGTTGCAGGATACAAGATTAACTAAAAAAATCAAAAGCCCTCCTATATACAAATGATAAAAGGGCCAAGAAAGAAATCAGAGAAACATCACCCTTTATAATTGCCACAAGTAATATATAATATATTGGGGTAACTCTAACCAAACAAGTGAAAGACCTGTATAACAGGAACTTTGAGTCTTTAAAGAAATAAACTGAAAAAGATATCAGAAAAATGGAAAGATCTTCCATGCTCTTGCATAGGTAGGTTCAACATAATAAAAATGGCAATCTTACCAAAAGCATTCTACAGATTCAATGCAATCCACATCAAAATCCCAACATTAATTTTTCACAGACCTGGAAAATACGAACTCTGAAGATTTTGGAGTTTTCCTACAGTCCCTTTCTTCAGGCTGACACTCTCAGTTCACAGACACACGCTAGTTCTCGGACTGGATAAACTATGCCTCACAGGTAACTGCCATTGTTGCAAGGTTTGGTAAGTCTATTGAGAATTCTTAAAGGAAGGAATTCATTAAAAGAGAGAGTTTTTCCCACATTAAAAAAATGGGAAATGCTACTACAATGGAGCTTCTAATCTTACATAGACACCAACAGCCCTATCTTTAAAATGGCTGTCAGATAAACCTGAATGGATTGTACAATGGCCTTTAACAACAGAGAAACTGGAGTCTTTAGAAGAACTAGACAGGAGCAACTAAATGCTCAGCATATAGAGGAATCAACCAGTCCTTGGAATTCTCCTGTATTTGTTGTTAAAAAAAAATCTGGAAAATAGAGAATGGTAACAGATTTAAGAGATGTTACCAAGGTGATACAGCCAATGGGCTCTTCACAGTCTGGAATTCCTTTGCCTTCTCTATTCCCTAAAGAATGGCCTCTCATAGTTATTGATTTAAAAGATAGTTTTTTTTAGTATAACATTACAGGAAAAGGTTGGAAAACAATTTGCACTCACAGTGCCTGCTTATAATAATTCTCAGCCTGCTAAGAGATATCAAAGGTTCTCCCACAAGGAATATTAAATAGCCCAATCCTGTGCCAATATTTTGTATGTCATTCATTGGAAATAATGCATCAGTAATTCCCTCAGTCTAAAGTTTGTCATTATAAGGACATCATTTTCCTATCTGTAGATAATCTGTTTGAAGAAGTAAAGAAAAATTTGCCTTATTAGGGACTACAAATTACTCCTGAAAAAATATAAAAAGGGGAGTTTATTAGTTATTTAGGCTATCAAATAGGTTTACAAAACATTAGATCCCAAAAGGTACAAGTAAGGAGAGATTAATGACTTTCAAAGATTGCTATGAGACAAAACTTATGTGGAAAAGATCTCAGTGTTGATACTAAAAGGAAAATTGAGACTTCATCAATTTGCAGGAATAGATCCAACAGAAATTATAGTACCTTTTACTAATGATGAAGCTAATTATTGATAGCCAGTGAACATTGGCAAAGATCTTGAGGTAATTTTTGGGGAGAGATTAACAACAAATATCCCAAAAGCACGAGAATTCAACTTACAAAGAGAACAAACTGGATCCTTCCTCACATTGTAAGGGAAACACCAAAAACTGGAGCCCCTACATTCTATTACTGATACAAATAAATCAGGAAAGGCAGGTTACAAATCAGAAAATTTAAGTAAAGTAGATCTAAGTCCTTTTAATTCTGTCCAAAAGTCAGAATTATATGCTATTTTCATGGTGTTAATGGATCATAAAGAACCTCTCAACAGTTACTGATTCACAATGTGCAGAAAGAGTTGTTGTACATATTGAGGCTGCTGAGTTTATACCAGAATTGACTTTATTATTTACTCAGTTATATATGTATCCAATCCCATACGGGTCTGCCAAGTCCTTTAGCACAAGGTAATAATGAAATTGATCAACTATTGATAGGAAATGTGCTAAAGGTTTCATAATTTCATAAAGAAAAACACATCATATCAATAGCAAAGATTTGAAAAAAAGACTTTTCCATTACATGGCAACAAGCCAAGAAAATCATAAGGAGATGTCCTTCTTGTTCTTTATACAACCAAACTCCACTACCTTCAGTAACCCAAGGAGCACTAAAAGGAATGAAATCTGGCAGATGGATGTGCTCCATTTTGTAGAATTTGGAAAATTAAAATATGTACACCACACCACTGATACCTATTCAGGTTTTCATTGGGCAAATGCTTTGAGTTTGGAAAAGGCTGATTCGGTAGTTACACATTTGCTAGAAGTTATGGCATCATGAGTATACCTGCACAAATAAAGACATACAATGCTCCAACATATATCTCTAAGAAAATAATACAGTTTTCTGCTTATTATAATACAAAGAATATTGCAGGTATACCACACAATCCTATAGGGTAGGCAGTTATAGAAAGATCAAATTGAACTCTAAAGGATATGCTAATTAAACAGAAAATGATGATAAAGAACCCAAAAAATAGATTGCACAGTGCCTTTATTAACTTTTAAATTTTCTGATTGCTAATGAGAAAGGAACGACAGCTGCAGAGGGAGAATGGCTAGTAGAAAAAAACTACAGAATTAAATCAGCCGGTATACTTCAAAGATATGTTGACCTCCGAATGGAAACCAGGGCATGTGTTACATTGGGCAAGAGGTTATGCTTTTGTTTCCATAGATGAAGAAAAACTATAGACACCATCAAAATTGATAAAGATTCTATTTTAACAAGATATCTCTTAATTAGAAGAGATGATAGTTCATCAAGCAACATGGCCATTTAATCTAAAATAATCTATAAAACTAACAAATGCTTTTCATTTGATCAGCTACAATTAATCAAAGGGGAACCTCCCCAAATTTTATCATTGGGGAAGGGATTTTTTTTACCTTTTCAGGAGAATAAAGGGATCCAACTGGGAATCCGGATACCACTGAACAATTGAAACATCTGAAGAAAAGGGACAAATAATCCAGAAAAATTTGCCCCAAGAAAATAAGTAAATTGGCCTTTTGATATTTCTTATTTCTAATGGTATAAGATGTCATAAATTTTCCCAAATATTTATTTCTGCTCTTTTCTACAGACATATAAGACAAATGGTCTTCTTTTTGCCATTCCAATTCAATTAAAGATTAAAGCTGACTTTAGAGTTAGAATGTGGCTCTCTCCTTCTCTAAACTCAAGTATGTTTGTTAAAGAAAAATCAAAAATCTCTGTCTCATGTCAGAAGAGCCATCTGACATGGAACAGAAAAATAACAGCTATTGAAGGACTACTGTATTGCCACTTATCTCTTAATCCTTTGGTTTTATATTGACTTTTAACAGCTTTTCTTTAAGCTTCTCTTAATCCTTTGGTTTTATATTGACTTTTAACAGCTTTTATTAAAGTATAAATATTATATTCATATAAAATTTTATATGATTAATATATATGTATTTCAAACTTTTGTCATGATATTAATATTCATATAGAGTGCTAATTAATTCTAGAAAAATGTTTCATCTACCTTCCTGTACATTATTTCAGGTTTAATTATCTACCAGTTTTCTACAGCAAACCATGATCACACCTAACAGGGTCCCACAAAGACAATTTCACCAGACTATGGCAATACCATTAAGCTGACAACTCCAACTAAAGATTGGCTTTGGACTATAAACTGCTCAGAACAATTTCAAAGTGGCCAGCCAAGATGATCCAACTTGATAGACACTACTCGGAACAATTTCAAGGTGAGATGATCCTGCTTCACAAAGAAGTCTGTCAGATATTTGAGGCCTATAGGCCAAAGATGGATGCCCCAACATTGCAGAAGAAACTTAGGTGACTGTACAGGCAGTCAGCTTTTTTGTAATTTCTCATATTTTTTGGAAGTCCCTAGCTCATACTTTCTGCTTACTCAGTTAATAATATTTCTTTCTTGGGTCTCTGAGGAAGTTAAAGACTAGATTCTATAGTTATAGTTTTCATTGTTTACCAGACTCGGGAAAGAAACTCACTAAAGGTATGTAAAGTGCAAAAGATTGGTAAACACAAAAAATAATTTGATAATGCATATTAGAACAGAAAATAAATTACATACAAGACGTTGGACTCACCAAGAAATAATAAATAATGGAGTATTTTCTCTGAATTTGTCAAATGCAAATGGACTAGACATTACAGTTGCTTATTGCCTCTATATATTTTACATACTTATTGTATTTAGTATATACTTTTTGTATTAGATAAAAAAGGGGAATTGTGGTGGCAAATACCTTTAATCTCAGGATTCAGAAGACAAAGACAGATGGATTTCTGGGAGTCCAAGGCCACCCAGAACTATACAAGATTGAATAAATCTAAAAGATAAACAGCTCACACAAAGAAGATATCAGCACTTGGAATCTCATGCCTTTAATACCAGCTCTAGAGAGATATATAAGATAGGAGCAGATAAATAGTCTGGGGCATTTTGGTCTCCAGCCATGTTTGGGCACTTAGTCTCTAGTCACACTGAGGGCAGAATTGTTTCAACCGGGGTAGAGGCAAGAACTACTGGCTTGGCTGCTTTGCTTCCCTGATCTTCAGCTTGAAGCCTGAACCCTAATACGTATCTCTGGTTTTTATTATCTAGTCTACATTATTTATAATAGCCACAAACTGGAAACAACCTAGATGTCCCTCAACCAAAGGATGGATAAAAAAAAATATGGTACATTTACACAATGGGGTATTACTCAGTGGTCAAAAAAAAAAAAAAACAAAAAACAATGACCTCTGAAATTTGCAGGCAAATGGATGGAAATAGAAAAAAAATCATCCTGAGTGAGGTAACCAATACTCAGAAAAAAAAACACAGTTGTACTCACTCATGACTGATATTATCCACTCATAAGTGGATATGAGACATAAAGTAACAGATAATCAAGCTATAATCCGCAACCATAGAGAAGGTAGGTAACAAGGAGAACCCTAAGAATAATGCATGAATTGCCCTATGAAGGAGAAATAGATAAGATCTCCTGGGTAAACTGGGAGTATGAAGGGTAGAGGAGTATGAGGAAAATATGAGAGAATGGGATGGTTCAATTGCGGGAGGGACAGAGAGGGAGAGCAAGAAAAGAGATACCTGATATCTTGATAGAGGGAACCATTATGGGGTTAGGAAGAAACCTGGTGCTAGGGAAATTCCAAAGAATCTACAAGGATGACCCCTGCTAAGACTCCTATCCAGAATAGAGATGGTACCTAAACTAGCTTCTTTGTAATCATATTAATGACTGCCCTAATTGTTACCATAGAACCTTCATCCATTAATTGATGGAAGCAAATGTAGATATCCATAGCTAAGAACAGGGCAAAGCTCCTGGAGTTCAGTTAAAGATGGGGAGAAACATTATATGAGCAACGGGGTGTCAAGATCATGATGCGGAAACCCAAAGAAACTGCTGACCCTGAGCTAGTGGGAGCTCATGGACTATGGACAGAGAGCTGAGGAGCCTTATGGGACCAAACTAGGCACTCAGAATGTGGGTTACAGTTGAGTTGCTCGGTTTGTTTGTGGGGACCTTGGCAGTGGGACCAGGATTTATCTCATATACATGAATTGGCTTTTTGGAGCCCATTCCCTATGGTAGGGTATCTTGTTCAGTCTTGATACACAGGGGAGGAACTTGGTCCTGCCTCAACTTGATATGCCAGGCTTTGTTGACTACCCAAGAGAGGCCTTACCCTCTTTGAGGAGGAGATTGGGAGAAGAGGGAGTAGGAGGATAAGAGGGAGGGGCAACTATGACTAGTATGTAAAATGGAAAAAATTAAAATAAAAAAGGAACTTGTTATATCACTTGTTCAGGCTCATGTCATAATCATCCTAAAAGATCCTGACCCTCGGGGGAGCTGCCAGTTGCGGGATTCCTGCCTGGGTCTCGTCACAGCTTTAGCCCCCAAATAACACGGGAGACACTATATTAATTATGAAACTGTTGACTGTTTGCCATGGTTTCTTAATGGCTAGCTCTGACTTAATTATTAACCCATAATTACTAATATATATTTTTATAAGGTCTTATCTTACTGAGGACACAGCCTCATGCGTTCTCTCTTCCGGGGATAACATGGCAACTCCTATTCTTGACTACACTTCCCAGAATCCTCCTTGACTCCTAGGCCCACTATCTTGCTTCCCTATTGGCCAACAGTGCTTTATTTATCAACCAATAAGACAACATATACACAGAAGGACTTCCCCCATCACTCGGCTGTGTGCAAACCCAGGTGTGGTGGCACATACATTTAGTCTGTCTTATTTACTCTTCTATTGCTTTGATAAACACCATGACTGAGGCACCTCATAAAGACAGTGTTTGAATTGAGACTTACAGTTTCAAAGGATTAGAGGTCATGACCACCACAGTGGGGAGCATGGCAGCAGAAAGGGAGGCATGCCAACAGACTGAGATACATGAGAATCTTTCTAAAAAAGGAAGTTGTGTAAGGTAAGCAATAGGGAACAATGGGCAGTCACCATTTTCAGTCTCACCGCCCCCCTCTCCCCTGCACATACTCCTGTTCTCCTGTCTCATTTGTTCCTTATATTCTCTTATCTACTAATATAAGACATAAGTAGTGATAGCAGACATGACACTGTAGCTTGATTTTTGTTTAATATACTTGTCTGCTTCTCCTCTATTCTTATTCTTTAGAGACAGGCTCACACAGTCACCCCAGCCTGAATTCTATCTAAGCTCTAACTCCAGCAGCCTCCCCAGTGCTGAGACTATGGGCTTTTGCTGTTATTAAATTTGGTCTTTGCACTTCAGGGATTGAACCTAGGACCTTGTAAATGCTGGACTATTGTTCCACCCCTGAGGTACACCCCTAGCCCAAGCTTCACATCTTGATGAGGTCAAGAAATTGAACTGTTGTTCTTGCTGTGGGTACAGTGGTTGACAATCAGTGCTCTGATGTTCTGATTCTTCTGAGTTATTAATAATTATGTAAAATTCTTTACAACTTTTGTTTAGTTTTGTTTTCAAGGCAGAGGTTTACTTGACATCCCAAACTGGGTTAGAACTCACTAGTGTTCAGGGTGCCAATTCCTGGCAGTATTACTACCTCAAACTGTTGGCACAGGTCGAATTGTTAATCTAATTAATATTTACAAATAAAAATATCAGGAGTCAAGATATTGGAGTGAGTAAGAACCTGAATGATCAGAGAATAGGGCGCAACCTCCAGCTGCTTCCTATGTCTTCCATTCCTGTCTATAAGGGATGAGATTCTTTCTCAGTCCTGCCTTATTATTTTCAGTCTCCTCTATGTCCATAGTCATCTAAATCTCTATAGTCAGTTAGTGACTAGTTCCTCCCTCTGACTCCACCAAAGCTTTATTTGCCAGAACACAATCAAAATATCACACAACAACAGGTGTTAGAGGAATGAGCCCCATGTCTTTGTCTTTTACAGATTTTAAGTAATGCCTCCCCTCTTCTTTGTAAGGCCTTCCTGTGAATTAAACCATAATATGCTCAGACAGCCATCTAGATCTCCATAAACTTTCTCTGCAGACACAACTCCTCTCCCATCTCTGTGCAAAAGATTTGACTTTGTGCTTCAGTCTGTCATTAGCCTGTAATCCCAGCAAAAAGAATGAAGGTGACCAGAAGAATACAACACTAGCCACACTGCTCTTGAGTGGTGCCACAAATGTGTGTGATTCTAACTGTGCATTTATTTCAATCAGAGGAAAGGCTTTCCCATGAAGTACAATTATGGAAGAAATATTAAGCAAAAAGAAAATTGGAGACTTAGAACATTGCCTTTCTTGAATGAATTAATGATTTGACAAAAGTAAAATCATCTGTGATTTTTTTGTTACAGGTATTAAATTTTTCTCTTAAAGTAATTTATTTATTTTTATTTTCTTTGAGGTTTGCCTGCGAGTATGTCTGTGTGAGGATGCCAAATTTTGGAGTTATAGACAGTGAGCTGCCGTGTGGGTGTTGGGAATTGAACCAGATCCTCTGGAAGAGTAGTCAGTGCTCCTTACTGATAAACCATCTCTCCAGTCCCAGGCATTCTAATTCTTAAAACACAGCATGGTGATGTTTTTGAGTAGCTGGTGCACACTTTGCCTGCATGTAATGCTAGAATCTCACATCTAAATGCTGCCCTGTAACTGCCTTTCTACTGTCACAGATAGAGACATAATGGAGCTCTATTCAAAATGAGTCCCCAGTGGCTGCCTTGCGGGTACCACATTAACGTAAGTATTTATGATAGAGTGACCTGTCCTGTGTCACATGTCTGTCTTGCCTCCTGTCTGAAATCAGAGAGCCTGGCTGCAGGCTTCTGCTGTGAACATGCTAAAAGCATGTAAGAAAAGTCTTGTTCTTCTACCATAGGGCCTCTGATGTCATCCAGACATCCCTCAATTCCTTTCTGATATTGGGGCCTGAACTCGCCTAGGACTACCCACTATGCTATATTCTCTGTATCTGTCTATTTACAACAGTGTGAATGCTCAAATAAACTCCTTATTCCCCAGTAATCCCTCTCAGTGTCCCCATGTACCACTTACCTCATCTAAAACCTACCATATTCCTCTTTAAAAGCTAAACAAAACAAAGCAGGGTCTTACTCTGTAACTGAGCCTGGCCTCAGATGCACAGCAATCTTCCTCTCTCTGCCACCTGAGTGTTGGGATTGCATCAAAGCCATCATGCCAGACTCTGGTACCCAACCTCAACAATCCTTTATTACATTCACACTGATCACATTGAGAAGGAAACAGATAGGAACCATAGTGGATATCACTTACATGCCAGAAGCAATATAAGTTCCTAGAAACATTCTATTACTTATATATCACAATACAGCACAAGGCTAAGTTTATTGGTATCATTGTCAACACTATCATTCACTTTAAAATGGAAAAATCATGATTTTGCATACTTGATTAGAGACCAATGCAGCCCCACAATAATTATCTTCTCAAAAAATGTGATAATCAAATAATAATTATATATATCTAAAACATCGTGGAATACACTTGATGACAGATCCCAGAATC